>NC_037534.1:5116630-5139839 GCF_001531365.2 Cynara cardunculus var. scolymus | reverse complement strand
ATATATATATATATATATATTAAATACTAATAATAATTAAATATAATATATTTTTAAAATTGATTTGATGTTTTCTTAATTTTAAAGTCATCCCAATTCCCAATGCATTCAACACCCCCCCTATAAGGGGTGCCATTAGCACCCCCCTTAAAAGTTCTCATTTTTTATGTAATTTTTTAATTTATTTTTTTATTATAACTTAATTTAAGTTTAACAATGAAATAATTTATTTTTGCTTTAATAATATAACATTTTATAAAGATAATAATTAAGTATTCTGTTAGAACTCAATGATTATCTTAATATATTTTAGATTTTTTTATATTTAAAATGAGATGTTTATCCTGTATTTGATTATATTTATCTGCAGTTAGTTACACGAATTCAGATATGGAGCTTTAATAAGTTGTACCTACGCATAATCTACTTGTAATCTTGAGTTTTAAGTAATATGCATTAATAAACAGTACTTTATGCATAAAAAATGGTTTCTAAGAGTTTTTGTCAAATGCTTTATAATATAATATAGATATAGATAATTGATATTAAACTCATTTTAAAGATCTCAACAATATCTTTTTAAACGATATGTTTTTGTGTAAATAATAAATCTTTAACCATAAGGTTTAGGCGCCGTTTACCAAACGCTTACTCGGGTAAGTGAACACAAATTCATAATACCTTACTGGATAAATATGGTAAGGATCAAGAATCTTACCCGGTAAGAGCGAGACAATGATCAAAAGTCTTACCCGGCAAGTAAGGGCGACGACTCTTACCACGGTAAGCGCTTACCGGGTAAATTGTTGCATACGATACCGTTTTAGTGGATTAAAATTTCACCCGGTAATTAAATGATAGTGTTAAGTTTACCGGTAAGTGCTTCCGGGTAAGTGTTTGGTAAACGACCCCTTAATGTGAACTTCTTTTATAAACTTTATACCAACCGATATGTTTACTTTAATGTCTTTATATCAAAATTGATGTCGTTAGTTGGACATAACCTAACAAATTGTGATGTTGGTGTTCTTTATTAGAGTAAATTACGGATTTGGTTCTTGTGATTTGTTGGTTTTTATGAAAATGGTTCTTGAATTTCATTTATTATAGATTAGGACCCTTGGTATGTTGTTTTGTAACAAATTGGTCCCTCCTTCGAATGGGCATCCAGTTCCTCCGTTAATCTTGATGGTATTTTTATTCTTTTCCTTTTTTGTCTTTACTTGAGGGACCAATTTTTGCATCTGTTTTTTCGTAATTTTCTGGTTTTTCATTTATTTTGCGTTGAGAGAGAGTTGGGTTCAAGGGAAGAGATAAATAAATGAAAAACCGAATATCACAAAAAAAACGAATGAAAAAATATATCAATATGGTGTAATTTATTTTGCTCGATATTTATTTATGTTTCATATTTTTCGAATAAAAATTAGGGGTGACGAGGTGTTTTAATTTAAAAATATTGTTATAAACGTTTATTTAATCATACTCGTTGAATTAAATAATCTAATGATTGATGGATGTGGCTTTCCTTTAAACGGTTGAACCTGACTATGTATATACACGTGTGTGGATAGGTGTGTGTACTCGCATGTGTATATTATATATTAAAATTAAATTTAAATTTAAAGAATAATAATAAATATATATATATTAATGTAATAAAACGATATATATCTTGATTTTAATGTTTCGTTTTATATTTTGGGTCTATTGATATTATAATGTGATTTTATATGGTTTTGAGAAAAAGAAGATGTTTTTATTTTTGAATGAAATATAAATTTGAAGATATTATAAAATTTTGAAAAAAAATAATTGATATTATTATCAAATTAACTATTTAAAAATTCTCGTTTTTGGTATAATTTTTTTAATTCAAATTTTTATTATAATTTAATTGAATTTTAATAGCGAACTTTTGGTCTAAAAAACATTTTTTTTTAATAATAAAAAATCAAAATCTCAGTTCACTTCGAAATTGTGGATTGTTGTGCAGCTAAATTAGCAAAAAAAACAAACTATTATGATAAACACAACAATTTGCAAAAAAATAATTCAAGTATCGCATAATAAACACTAAAAGATGACTAACGAAGCTCGAAGTGAACAGGGGAATATCGGGTTAGAGGGGTGAGGATTCTTGGTTCAAACAATGCAGACCGATGACTAATTCAAACGGTTGAGATGATATCACATAATCGTAGACAAGAAGCCAGTATATGGCCCTTTTCGGGCCTTTAGTTAGTGATGGCTCTGTCCTTGGTTGATTGGATTGTGACGTGAGATATGTTCTTGAAACGTGTGCGAGCGTAAAATGACATGTCATATCCACTTATATGGCCCTATTTGATCCATTGCTTCAAAAACACGTTCCAATTATTCTACATCTTTACTATCTTGTAATAAAAGTCTTTAATTAATGGCCGATCCACAACTTTATTACCTGAGAAGTGGTAACAATCAAACACCTTGCAAAGGCGTATAACTTATAAAGGGTTATTAGGTACATCTGGTTCATCGTGTTGGGTTCAAAGGAGTTTGTCCAATTCTAAAAATACCTACAGTTGAAGATTTTACAACTCGATTACGTATCATCAGACTTTGGTTGTGTTATTTCGGGTCAGGTTGGTCAGGTTTTAGTGTACTGAGACCATTTTTAAATAAACTATATTTTCATTTTTTTCTATTAACCTGGATATCCAACCCACTATGCGAGCCGACTAATCTCAAGGCGACCACATGTTTTGCAGATAGCCTGGAGTCACCACATTTGAACCCCTATGCCCACAAGGGGGTTTTTATTCTCCTTGAATTTGAACATGGGACCTCCATGTTCTTTTGACCTTTGGAACTAAGCTCAAACCAACCAGGCACCACCCTTGTGATTTATATTATGCATCGTAAGATACCAAATTTAATGTAACGTTATTCATTTATATCATTTTTTTAACTAACAAGTGAAAAAATAATATTGATAGTTGAAAATAAATTACTTTGTACCAAATTAGACCATTTTAATATTAAAAAAATAGTATTGATAAGGGTGTAAAGTGTAAACGAGTCAAGTGGAGTCAAGTAGTAGATTATCTGAAGCACGACTCGAGAAAATTATACCAGGCTCAAGCTCGACTCGAGCTCGAATAACTATTTCAGTGCAGGGGTCGAGCTCGAATATTATTTCAGTTATCAAGCTCAAGCTTGATGCTCGTTTATTGGCTTGTACTCGCCATTGATTATCTCGTTTATTGGTTCGAGCTTGATAATTTTTTATATTTTTATTATATTATTTATTAACATTGAGCTTTCGAATGAGCTGAGTCAAGCATTGGTTTTTATGAAACTTGACTCGTTAAGCTAAAACACTTCTATTTTATGTTCGAGATTCGTTCGTTAAAAGCTCGACTTGTTTACAATCTTAAGAGCATTTCTAACAAATTCTCCAAAACTTCTCTGAAACGGAGAATGAAAGTTCAAAATCTTTAAAACAAAAATACATTCAACTCCAATAGATTCTTCATTTTGAAAATTACAACATTGATTATATTATTAAAATATTTTATTTATCTAATAAGATATTATTTCTTTCTCTAAAAACATATCTAACAGTTTTTCCAAAATAGAGAAAATGTAAATATTGAGCCAATATTTTGCTCCAACACTTTCTCCAAACCATTTTAGAGAAGGGTTTTAAAGAAATCTTTTGGATCAAAAAACATGTCTAAGATAGTGTTTGGTACGCAGACTATATGGACAGAACGGGATGGGACAGGACATGACTAATTGTCTGTCATATATGGTACGACTAGGACATGACGGGACAAAACTGTTAAAATGATTATATTACCCTTAAATGTTGTTCAGTGTTATTTTATATCATATAATGATTGCAAATGACAACAAATCAACCAAAAATATATTTAAATTATTTAATTTATAATATCAATATTTTTTTTAACATTCCAATACCACATGTAAATAACATTTGTCATACCACAAATTCTAAATACGCACATAATTTAAAAGGTTTAAACACAACAATTGTAAATAACATTTGTCACGCCATCGTCAAAAGTGTAACATTTCAAGAATAGAGACAGTGAAAGAGAAGAAAGATGATGCAATTAAATTAGGTTTGTATTTTGATATCAAATAATAAGGGCAATATTATAATCTCAAATTTAATCTCATGTTGTTCTACCTTTTTTGGTGAAACAAAAAAACTCAAGAATAATCTCACTCAATCTTACTTTTGTCTCATGGCACACCAAACATGAAATTATTTATTTTATCTCATCCCATCTCATCCAGTCTGTATACTAAACGCACCCTAAAATCCATAAAATCTTTATTTTCTTCGTTGTAAAGAATTACGCGTTTACCAAACGCTTATCCGGGTAATCGATTACCAAATCACATTACCTCACTGAATGAATATGCTACAAACCAAAAATCTTACCCGGTAAGAACAAAGACAAGGACCAAGAGTCTTACCCGGTAAGTGATGACAACTACTTTTACCACAATAAGAGCTTACCGGGTAAATTGTTGGATACGATGTCGTTTTGGTGGAACAAAATATTACCCAGTAAGTAAATAATAATATTAAATTTCACCGATAAACATTTAACGGATAAGTATTTAATAAACGACCACTTAATTAGAGATTTAAGTATCGATAATTAAAGATGGCATGAATCTCTTCTTATGTTAATATTTTAATTTAATAAAAAAATATTTGACAATTAAAAAAAGAACTACTTTAACTAAAAAAACATTCATTTCACGCGGTTTTATAACGTGTACCAAGAACACGCTAAGGAGGGACCCAACGGTTTACTGATTATAAGAACACACAGTAGCTTATCGGAAACTTCGCGCCACTTTCCTCTTTCCTCTTTCCTCTACCCACAATTTCGATTTCAATAATCTGTATCTTGTTCGATAATCATATGCTGCTTCGTTGATATTTCTTGACTGCACTTTACCAATTCAAAAACCACAGAAATTTCCTCAATTTTGACTGTTTCTTGGTTTATATATACTTGTAGTTTAATATTCGTTTCAGCAAGAAGCAAGGAGAAAGGAGAAAGGAGAAAGAAGAGAGAATTGACAGTGATTTGTTCTGGGGTTTGATTTTGGTTGAGTTAATTAGTTTCGTTTTCGAGAGTGAGAGTGGATTTGGTGAGGGGAAAATGATGGACAATTATTTGAATGAGAATTTCGGGACGGTGAAACCGAAGCATTCATCGGAGGAGGCGTTACAGAGATGGAGGGATATGTGTGTTCTTGTGAAGAACCCTAAACGGCGGTTTCGTTTCACCGCTAACATCCCCAAACGCAATGAAGCTGAAGCTATGCGCCGTAGTAATCAGGTCAACGATCTTCTTTCACACCATTTCTTTTTTACTCTTTTGCGCATTTTCACAGACACTTGGTGATTCTAGTTTCGAACTGACCACCGATGGACAATTGGCTATCGAATTCATGTTCATGTCTATAATTATGCTAATTCATCTTGATGGTTAGAAGTTAATTGAATTACTGATCTGTATCTTTCATGATTACAGAAGTTGAGGGTAGCTGTTTTGGTGTCGAAAGCAGCATTTCAGTTTCAGCAAGGCGCAGAAGCCAGCGATCACACGATATCCGACGAAATCAAAGCAGCTGGTTTTGGTATCAGTGCCGATGAGGCGGGATCCATCGTGGAAAACCATGACTCCAAAAGGCTAAAATCTCATGGTGGGGTAGATGGTCTTGCAAAGAAGCTCAAAACATCGACCACTAATGGACTTGCCATGGATGATAAAGATTTGAGCTGCAGACAGAAACTTTTTGGAACCAACGAATTCACCGAGCGTGAGCAACAAAGCTTTTGGGTTTTCGTATGGGAAGCCCTTCAAGATATGACCCTTATGGTTCTTGCTGTATGTGCCTTTGTTTCTTTAATCGTCGGCATAGCAACCGAAGGATGGCCAAAGGGAGCTCATGATGGTCTTGGAATCGTGGCTAGTATCTTGTTGGTAGTGTTTGTAACAGCAACAAGTGATTATCGTCAATCTCTACAGTTTAGGGATTTGGATAAAGAGAAGAAGAAGATATCAATTCAAGTCACCAGAAACGGATACAGGCAAAAGTTATCGATATATGAACTACTTCCTGGTGATATCGTACATCTCGCCATTGGAGATCAAGTTCCTGCAGATGGACTTTTCCTTTCTGGGTTTGCAGTCTCTATCGACGAATCTAGTTTGACCGGAGAAAGCGAGCCAGTTAAGGTCAATACCGAAAATCCTTACTTGTTATCTGGAACCAAGGTTCAAGATGGTTCATGTAAAATGTTGGTTTTAACGGTAGGCATGAGAACCCAATGGGGAAAACTGATGGCAACTCTTAGCGAAGGGGGACACGATGAAACCCCATTGCAGGTTAAGTTGAATGGAGTGGCAACTGTTATTGGAAAGATAGGCCTTTGTTTTGCCGTAGTGACCTTTGCAGTTTTGGTTCAGAAACTGCTTGCTGTCAAGATCACAGAAGGAACTCATTGGATTTGGTCTGGTGATGATGCCTTGATGTTGTTGGAATACTTTGCTATCGCTGTCACCATTGTTGTTGTTGCAGTTCCAGAAGGGTTGCCTTTGGCCGTCACATTGAGCCTGGCCTTTGCCATGAAGAAGATGATGAATGATAAGGCACTAGTTCGCAATCTTGCCGCCTGTGAGACCATGGGTTCTGCAACCACCATTTGCAGCGATAAAACTGGGACGCTGACCACCAACCACATGACCGTTGTCAAGTCTTGCATTTGTATGAATGTTAAAGACGGGATCAAACAAGAAACCTCTGAAATCCCTGATGGTGCTTTAAAGATTCTTCTACAATCGATATTCACCAACACAGGGGGAGAAGTTGTGATTAACCAACAAGGGAAACGTGAGATACTAGGAACCCCAACAGAGACAGCCATACTGGAGTTTGGATTGTCACTTGGAGGTGATTTCCAATCTGAGCGCCAAGCATCCAAAGTTCTCAGAGTTGAGCCTTTCAACTCTACGAAGAAACGAATGGGGGTGGTGCTGGAGCTTCCTGAAGGAGTAGTAAGAGCACATTGTAAAGGTGCTTCAGAAATAATCTTGGCTGCTTGTGATAAGATGATCAATGCAAATGGTGAAGTTGTGCCTCTTGACCAGGCATCCATTAAACATCTAAAGAGTACAATTGAGAGTTTTGCTGATGAAGCCCTTCGAACTTTATGTCTTGCTTATATAGACATCAAAAGTGATGTTTCGGCTGAAACTCCTATTCCAGCTTCTGGGTACACCTGTATTGGAATCGTGGGTATCAAAGATCCTGTCCGTCCAGGTGTCAAAGAATCAGTTGCTCTTTGTCGGTCAGCTGGCATAACTGTCCGTATGGTTACAGGTGACAACATAAATACCGCGAAAGCCATAGCCAGGGAATGTGGAATACTTACAGATGATGGGATTGCAATAGAGGGTCCAGATTTCCGCGAGAAGAGTCTGGAGGAATTGCTCGTACTAATCCCCAGGATTCAGGTTCGTATCGGCTTTCGTGTGCGTGTATGCTAGCTAATTAAGCTACTCGATAATGGGTTCATAAAAATCAAACCTTTTCTTAACTACATGCAGGTTATGGCTCGATCTTCGCCTCTAGATAAGCATACATTGGTGAAACACTTGCGAACCACATTTGGTGAGGTTGTAGCAGTTACTGGAGATGGAACAAATGACGCCCCAGCTCTTCATGAAGCCGACATAGGCCTTGCCATGGGCATTGCTGGAACTGAGGTGAGCAATAAACACATCTTCCCGAAACTGCCAATAATAATTTTTCCAGATAGATATATAGCCCATTAGCCCAAAGCAGCAGGCAACCCCAATAACCTTCAAATAAACTTAAAACCATGGTGGAAGTTATTGGTAACCCTGAGCTTATCAGGAGCTTCAGTAACTTAGTAACTTAATTTTCTATCCATGTGGAACGGGTTGTTACATATACTGTTCCAAATTCTGATGTGTTGTGATCCTAAATTTCAGGTTGCCAAAGAGAGTGCAGATGTTATTATTCTGGATGACAATTTCTCCACAATTGTGACCGTAGCCAAATGGGGCCGATCAGTCTATGTTAACATTCAAAAGTTTGTACAGTTTCAGCTGACTGTCAACATCGTTGCTTTAATAGTGAACTTCACTTCAGCATGTTTAACAGGTACACAGCCTTATTTCTTACATCAATCATCTGGTTCTTTTAAAGGTATATTTGGTATGCGGGACAGTACAGAACAAGACAGATCAAAAACTTGTCCCAAGTTTGGTGACAATTAGACTAGGACCGGACAGGACTGATCGGGACAAAAAAAGCATTTTTCTTGTCCCACCAAAATAGGTAGAACAAAAACCGAAGCAGATGCATAAGTTTGGTAAATTACTAAAATGGCCATGTGAAATTAGAACTCTAAAACCTTCCGCAATGCTTTCCTTTGCCTACCTCACTCTTGCCTAGTCCCATTTGCTTACCAAATGCACCCTTAAAAGCTACAATGTCTACCAATTTCAACAAATTGGAAAATATATCCTAAATAGTTCTTGATTACCGCTTCAGGGAGCGCACCCCTCACAGCTGTTCAACTTTTGTGGGTGAACATGATCATGGATACATTGGGAGCACTGGCACTTGCAACCGAGCCTCCAAATGAGGAACTAATGAAGAGAGCTCCTGTCGGCAGGAAGGGTAACTTCATAACGAATGTCATGTGGAGGAATATCTTCGGGCAGGCTGTGTACCAATTTGCAGTCATATGGCTTCTTCAGTCGAAAGGAAAATCATTCTTTGGCCTTGACGGAGATGACTCTGATCTCATCCTTAACACACTCATTTTCAATTCCTTCGTCTTCTGTCAGGTAACTTGTTCTTCCTTTTTGATAGATTAAGACTCTGTTAGGCAAACCGGCTCATAAACCAATCAAGTTTGGTAAAAATCTAACTGATAAGCTAGATAATAATGTAAAATATAAAATATACAAGGGGCATAATTGTAAAAAAGATCCCCTGCAGTTTTTTGAAACTCTATTTGTAGTTTTACAAAAAGGTAGTATGCCTAATTAAACAGCGCTTTTTCAATAAGCTAGCTTATGGTTGCCAAACATGGCCCAAAGTTTCAAACCTTCATGATTGGCTTTTCATCACAAATGAAACTATCGGTGAACTTTGCAAAGAAATGATACTGAACCCACTTCCGACATCATAGGCTGATATTTGTCTTATACATTATGCAGCTCTTTAACGAGGTTAACTCTAGAGAAATGGAGAAAGAAGATGTTCTAGATGGCATATTGGAGAACAAGGTGTTTGTAAGCGTTATTGCTGCAACCGTCATTTTCCAAGTGATAATAATCGAGTATTTGGGTACCTTTGCAAACACATCACCATTAACAACCACACAATGGTTGTTTAGCATTTTCACCGGATTTTTAAGCATGCCGATTGCTGTGTTCTTGAAGAAGATCCCTGTTGGAGGTAACATGAAGATATGATATCTTCTTTGACTTGTTAGAAAGCCATTAGATTTATCTCTTTTTGCCATCCAATCTGTTGTTTATCACAGTTTTGTGATGGGAATTCCATTAATCCAATCAGAAACCCACCCGAAAAAAGGAAATTAAAAGCTGTGATCTTGCTTATCACATAACATACTGATATTTCTGTGAGATCCCAGATTTTAATTCCGTTCTTTGTCTTTGGTTTTTGAAGTCGCGTAGATGTGCATTTGTTTTCATTATGAATCTGTATTAGACGTATAGTTCATTTTGCTACTTCTGGGAAGTGATTGTTTAATTTGGAATGAAATATTTTTGTAAAGCTTGATCTTTTTAGTTCTAATAAAAGTGTAACATATTGCTGATTTATTGGATCTTTCTTAGACTTTCTACTTTGAGATGTGTTAAATTGATTGAAACCTTTTTAATTTGGGAATTTATTTTAAGGGTATTATAGTATTTCTTTTTTCACTTTTTGGTTAAGTGAGTGTTAGATTATGTTGGAAGACTCTCGCTTCTTGTTTTCCATTAACCGGGTAAGATTCTTGGTCCTCACCATATTCATCTGATAAGGTAATATGACTTGATAAGCGCTTACCCGGGTAAGTGTCTGGTTAAATTTGACTCTTGTACATGGATATGGGAGCAATGAAGAAAAATAGAGATTTCAGTTGACATGAAGGAATTAGTACAGACCGAGTTCCATGTTATTTCTACTCCATTTCTTTCCTTCTCTTCTCTTCTACAAACTCAGAAAAACCAAATATACCCGGTATATCCCGCTTAGAGACCAGGATTAGGATTCATATACAAACTCGGTGTAATTGTAAACAAGCAATTTACACATCAAGAATCACCGGAACCGGTTTCCATCGGGTCCTTGGACGTTTTATCACCGTAACATCTCCAAATAGGTTCAACCAGTTCTATCGCTTTTTCCAACTGCTCTTTTTCGTGTCCGTTTCTAAGCTCCTTGCCCATCCTCTCCATTTGAGGGTACATCTGTTGGAGAGATTCCAACATCAGTTTCCTTCCCATCCACTCCCCGTTTTCATGTTTCACTAGCTTCATGCACACAAAATGTAGGATCCCGTATACCAATTCAAAGTCTTTCTTGTTCAGACCAACCACCGAACCCGCCAATAGAAACTCCCCAACTGCATCTAGCACGCTATGGTTCGCTCTCAGCAGTTGAACCATAGCTTCCACACTTTTTCTAAACAAAGAAAATTTCGAAGCTAAAATAACCTTTTCATCTTCTGAATCATCCTCCTGGTTGTCGAAAATCTCAATCTTAGCCAAGATTACGATCCATGAAGGAAAACCAAACTTGCTTTGAGTAAATGCACTTGATGATGATGATGACGGTTTCTGTATTTGCAAGGATCCTAATGCAAGAATCAAATCCGGAAGCCATAGTTTTACCGAAGAAAATAGAAGTGATCCATATCGAGATCCAAGATGTTCTTCGACTGAGATAATGAGATCAAACAGATCGTTAGCGAGATTGTGGACTTCTATTGAAGGTGAGGAAGCTTCTGTAGAACTTGTGAGGACTAGATTTAGTAACTTGGCTGCGTATGTGAACGAGCTTTTAAGACACAAAAATGTTTCTTTTAAGTCATCCACGTTAAACTCGAGCTGGCCATGTGAATGCTGCCTTAAGTTAGTGACTACAAACTCTACGTATTGTCTTGTAAAACTCAAACATCTTTCTTGGTGCTTGTTGGTACAATCCACTGTACTTGAATCGATAATAGACTTGAGTATCGATGTTGACAGTTTTACCAGGTTCGATATCCTCTTTTGTTCCGAAAAAGGTGATCCTGCATGAAGTCACAGGAAGAAATTTTATTTGCCATCGGTTCAACAGCAGTATGCAGGTAGAAAGGCAAGTACGACATCCATATCGTGAAACATACAACCCATTGCAGTATATTTCATGATTTCTTGAATTTCCCATGTGTAAAAAGTGAAAAACTACAGCCTTCTACGAGGAAATGCACAGACTGCAGATGGTTAAATTTGCCTCTAACTAACAGGTAAGAAGCCAAACATATGAAATGACACTTGAAGGCGTGTTTGGTATTTGGGAGGAATCACAGAGCTATACAAGATTGGGTGGGACGGGTGAAAGGTTTTAATTTCACTTTGGTAGTTTTAGTAATTTGACATTGTAGTTTTACACATTCTCAAAACCTTTGTAGGAAAGGGAGGGAAAGAGAAGGAAAATAAAAAGGACTGTGTGCCTAGAAATTCTTTTAGGAAAGAAAGGAAAGAAAACGGAAGAAAGATAAAGATAAGTGTCCTTCCAAAAGTGGGAGGAAAAGGAAGGGAAGGAAAGGAATTAAAACTTTTTAAAAAGATTATTAAAATTACAAAACTATCCGACCTTTCATTATAAAGGATATATTTTTAAAGAGTATATTTGTAAAAATGACATCTTTTCTTTCCTTTCTCTCCTGTTTAAGGACATGAAAATTTTATATCCTTTCAATTCCTTCCGTTTTCGAGAACACAAATAAAAAAACTATTTTCCTTTCTTTTCTTTTCTCCCCAAATTCGAGAACTCACGTGTTAGTAATTTATTGATCTTCTCTTATCTTTGTGATTTTTATTCCACATATTTTGATGGAACAAAAAAAATGCATTTTTGTCCTAATTAGTCCCTTCCTGTCTCGGTCTATTGTCTATGCAAAACGTGGGACAACAGGTTTGTGAATTGTATTGGCATGTCTCGTCCTGACCAGTGTACAAAAGGCATCCCAAAAGAACAGCAGACTACAGGCTATATAAAACATCTCCTTCTCAAATCATAACTACCTCATTTACTCAAAAATATGGTTGGAGTTACTTCTACCACTTGTCTGTTCCTCTAGTAAAAAAAAGATTAATAATAATGATATATTTTTGCAGAAGGTACTGACAACCTAGGTCAAGTTTCAATCATCAAGTGTTTGGCGTGAATGCTATATGACCTTCCCCTAACTGCTAATGTAATGTGTTATTTTATCCAAAAGAAGTGCTAATACCTTAAGATATTATGGGTATGAATCCCCTTTCCACCTTCACTGGTTGAAAGAGGAATCAAAGGATCATGAAATCATCATGAAGCCAATATGAATAGCAGCAAAAGATATATATATATATATATATATATATATATATATATATATGAATAGTCAGGTTCAAACAAAAAGTGACCAAATAAGAGAACATAAGAATAGTCAAATCACGTGATTTTACACTAAAATCACGTATAAATTCACATGTGATTCATGCAACTCACACCCCTTGCATTGACCATGTTCCTGTGATTTCAGTGAAGATCACATGTGATTTGGTTGTTCTCGTATTCTTTTATTTTGACCTTGTTCTTGTTTGATCCTCCCTATCACTATCACTATCTCTAGTTCAACACTCTATCCTTAAATCAACAATCACAATCTGGCTGAAAAGAGAAAAGCAATGAATAATGCAGCAGTATATAAAAATGCTAGAACAAGAATACTATAAACTGCGGGTATGATGGTAGGGATCATTTACCGTTATCCTTGTGATTAAGGTAATCCTGATGCGGTTCACTGTGCTTCTTTGCGGTATGAATAAAAGATGGTGGCACCTTGCATGACTTTCTACGAGCACTTTTGTACACCTTATCTGTACAATGGACTAGATGCTCAATTGTCCGCTCCAACAAAGTTTGCTGCAACTGAAAGAAGGGAGAAGGTGGAACAATTAGAAGCAAGTGACACAACATTATCCAAAACAAAAAGAAAAGCATTCCAACAAAATGTCTAGGTTTTTAACAAAAAGATGAAAGAGACAGAATATGGAACACTCAAATATCTCATATGATGAAGTTAAATAAACCATGTAAAATCCATTCATAAACATTGTACCATGTCACATGTGTAAAGCAAATAGAATAGTATTTTTGCCCCAACTTCGACATAATATGAAATGGGAAAATAGACTAATTATACCTAAACCTCGGGTGAACACAACGAGCTCTTGATCAGGGGATTGGTCGTTTGGTTAGTATACAAGATAGAAGTCATATAACCAGATAAATGAAAGGAAGTCAAAAGAACAGAAAAGATACCATCCCCGATTTAGTATCCTCACCTCCCTAGCTAACCCTCCCACAAACTATTTGTCCTCTATCTACAAATCAAATAAATTCTAGTAGATTTCTAAATGGATACTAATCAAGATATTAGAATCACAAGAACTAAGCATTAACAACATTATGGCAGTGCTGATGAGCTGATCAACAGAAAAGGCAGGGCAAAGAGTAATGGTAATTTGGAATAGGATCATTAATGGATGCTAGGTTGTCTACTGAAAATCATTTAATTGGCTTCATAGATCAGATATCTGCTGTGTTCCGTAAGGAGGTCAATCAAAATACACATATTGTTGATGATTTAGATATTGTCATGGGTACAAGGCAATCATGCATCATAACTTCTATGAGATACTTGTTAACTACCAAAGAGATGGTCAGAAAAAACCTGAAACTTATCGATGAAAAAAATCAAATTGAACTTGTAGAAATCAGTGCCTACCAGCCAGAAACACGAAAAAGTTCATAGAAAAGTATATTAAAAGTGATAACTGATTTGGGCTTAGGGGTTACATCATTGATGATATAGACATGCTGATGTGAACAATACAACCATACTTCATAATTTTTTAGGATATACGTTTTGACTACAAGAGAAGGAGAAAAAAACTGTTTCATGTATGATTCACATGACTCATGTAGGACAGAGCAGATCTGATCAATGAAAAACAAATGCATTTAAAAAAATCATTTGTAAAGTGATGTGTTTTCGACTCGAGGGTTTTCAACAGTGATTACTTACCTCAGAAGCTAAGCTTGTTGAACCAGCGGAATCTGTGACCTTTGAACCATGGTTATTGCTATCATTTAATTTTAAATTCTCAACAGACATGTGAAGACTAAGAGATGTGTATGCCAGCACAGGAGCAGGGTTTATGTAATCATGCTGCAGGCACATCATAATGCTGAACTCAGAGATGACCTCTAAAGCATGGTATACAGATTCAATGCTTCTAGAGCCTAACACCGCTTTCCGAGTGTTGCTGTATGTGAGCAAATCCTTTAACTGCCAAGCTATACCAACAGAAACTGTGTAATCCTCATAAAAGCTACTTTTAGCGATATCAGAACGCTTCTTCCCACTGATACGCTTACATTTTGCTGAAACTTTAGTACCTTGTTTACCTTTTCTCTTCTTTCCTGAGAGAGAGTTACATCTTGTTCTTTCTGTGTCATCTTTACCAACACATCCATTGGCAGCTTTTACCAAAAGCGCTGTAAAAGCTTCAAGCATATAGTCAATCCAACCACAGGACAACATCATTTTATGAACCATTCTCACTTGTGCTTGTCTTTCCTTATTATCAGATAAACCAATACATCTTGTGACCAGTGCCATGCATTCTTGGCGAAGAACATCAGCAGCTTCAGGAACGACAGTTGAAACAATGTTGCACACAGATGCTTGAGCATGACCAGTATTTGCAGCAGTAAACAAGCACATAAGCTTTTTAGCGGTCAACTCATCCTTAAAGGAAGTTTTGTAAATGTCTTTGGTGGCTAGATTGTTGCAAATGTTGGCAGCAGCCATAAGTATGCCATCAATCTGATCTGCACCCATATTGGCACGTGAGAGGACCAAAGTGATGAGAACTTTGAAAAGTCTACTGAGTAACTGTGGGGATGCCCCTTCACTCAAAGCAAATTCACAAAACCTTGCACCAGCAAGCGGGGACCTTCTTATAAGTGTCACACAGCGTTGACATGCTTCTTCTGGAGTTACCGTTGTGGGAAAATAAGAAGGTAGGAGAAGCTTAGTGATTTTTTGCCCTACAACTGCTTGATCATTTGCAAGTGTTGATAACAGAACATCTAGATGCACCACCTGTAGAAAACAGATATATGGATTCCATAAATAAACAGTTGAAGAGGTGCTTGAGTATAGCCGTTCCATCAACAGTTGCAATTTACAAAGAATTTGTACCTTGTGAAACTGAAAATTATGAATACCCTTTAAAAGGAGAAGGAGATCTATAGTGGCACAGCGTATTGAAAGGGCCGAATCCATAATCAAATGTCCTAACCTTGGGAGAGTCACTTTGAGGATTTCATGGGAGTGAGGGTTACCAAGCAAATAGATGATACCATTTACTGTTGAAAGCCTGACCACATTGCACACATCATGGGCCATATCATCTAATATTTTGGTGATTAGTTTGGTGATGGTTGAAGAAGGAATTATCTCCCAAAACATATGAAGAATGCGACAAGAACCTTCGACCGCCACAGCTCTTATATCCGGACATGCATCCATTAGTAATTTCTCTATTAGGAAGAATTGTTTATGAAGCAATATATCTTTAACTTCCCTTGTGGCATCAGGATCTTCAAGAGGAAAAACATCTATCAGTAAGTGCAGTGCATTTTGACGAACGTTTGAGTTGGCAGCCTGCCAAAGAAACAGCATCAAACATCATATCTTCATCAGATTAATTCAATATTTAACTCATGAACATAGAGTTAAAATGTAAAGCAGCAAACAGTGTGTTTCAAAGCCTTCTCAGCAGTGTCATAATTCCATCCTAAATACCAAGGAATGTTATGGCTTCCATCCTTGCACTTTCTCATGAAGCAACTGATCAAACCACATTTCTTAAATTCGAGCTTGAATTCCTTATTGTTTCTGCCGTTAATTATTTTTCAATTAAAGAAAGTTTCACGGTTTGCACAGCATTCTTAACTCTAGAATTTAGGCAAATAAAGTTCAGACCATACTATGTGTTTTTTCAAACAAACACAACCTACTCCATATGAAATTGGTGATACAAATTCGCACACACATACACAACAGAGAATCTGTGTGACTGTCATGCGACTTGCCGCGGAACTCTCTGTCTAATCAGCGAAACTTCCAGGAGATTTCTATGCAAACTGAATCTGATGGGCATGAGATTTCATATGCGACTTTAATGGGAATATAAGGTTGCCTAAATGGCCCATATGGTTTTAAGCTAGGGTTTGGTCATTTTGAGGGGTGTGGCTTTAGAGAGACCAAACATTGAATACGAAACTGTGTTGAGAGGGAAAGTTCTCAGGCTTACATTCTGTCAAGTACATTGGATTTTAAGCTTGTAATCTTTGAAAGCAATTTCTACCTTCTTTAGATATTTAATACAAGAACCACCATTTCTTTCAGTATTTTATGCAAGAAAGACCATTTCTCATGTTATATCTGCGTCCTTACTTTATTGCTTGTAGATCTTTATTGCATTGTTCTTGTGATTGGTTATTGTCTATTGCTTGGCATTTGTTAGACACTTGAGATTCTTTTGTTCCATATTGCTGTTGGATTATTAAGCTAGTTGTTTGTTTAGGGCCTTAGTGCTTGTGAAAGGTTAAGTATCTATTGCGCAACAGAAATATCTAAAAGACTAGGTTATATGATTAAGGCATCTGGTGTTTGAGAAATTGGTCAAATCTCATGAAAAATCCCCATTTTGTGGATTATATAGTTGTTCAAACAATCACAAATAGTTTCATATTGACAGTTTTCTTGCAATTACTAGCATGCCAACATTCTCAACCCACAACAATTAAAAGCCAACCATCACAAAAAATTGCATAAAGGGGATGCAAGGATGAAAGTGAAGAAGAAACAAGCACCTGCAATGATCGGAAAATAACAGGCTCAGCAAGATTGAAAATGAGCTTCTCCACACCATCAGTAGTTCGCTGGCTGATAAAACCTCCTAAAATCCTCCTGATAGAAGCAGCAAAAGAGCCACTACTAGCATGAATTGAGCTATCAATCAATGCTTGCAAAAACTCGTTTTCAATCTCCTCTCTTGACTCCCCTTCCGCAGCCTTCCAAGCACGAAAAACAATGTCGGCATATGCCTCCAACATCGACTTCCGCCCAAAAGGTATCTGAGATCGAATCATTGCCAATGATTCCTTCACTAGCTGTCTAGATAACCCAAATAAGAAGGCTAAAAAGCGACGCCCCTCATCCATTTTCAAATACAGTGGGGATATCAAGCACCTGATGAGCAATAATTTCAAGTCCTCTATGCTCTCATCCTCAAAATCAAACAACGCGAATGCGTCACGAAGAGCATTTATTTTATGAACATCCACTTTCTTCTTCAGAGTTAATGATTTTGACAATAAGAACGGTAACGACTGCGTAATTAAACCTTCCCTACCTGGCAACTCTCTTTTCCACCACTCCTCGCATAAATTTGCAATGTCCGACAGTAAGTTGGATTCTAGTTCGAAAACAACTAAATTATCATGCAATTCCTGAACCGCCGGTAACAAATCAGACGCAGAAAACACATTTTCCGGGTGCGTAACACACAGGTAAGCTGCGTAAGCATAAATCTGAAGATTCTCACTAATGTTAGTCTTCGCTTCGAGTTTTGCCTGTTGATCATCTGCGACTGAGACGTCGTCTTTGTCGTCGTTTTTGTTGCTTTCCGGCCGTCGTGACGATTTACGAACACGCTTAGTTGGCGGCGTCAAAGATGAATTCGAGGCAGCGGTGGTACCGGATCCCGACAGATCTTGAAACCGAGTGATGGATTGAGAAATGGAATTGTGGAGGGAAAGGGGGAGTGAAGAAACGACATCAGATGAAGGCCTAAGAGAGTAAATTAGTGTCTTCAAAGACGGTTTAACAGATCGGAACCCTAATTTGGCCGCCGACGAGAGGAATTCGTCGGCCGATGACTTGAGTGACGAGCGAAGCCTCTTCTCCATCAGCGATTTCTGGAAAGCCGATTTCACATTTCTGAGATTTTATTTTTCTTTGAGCCGTTGTTTCTAATTTTTGAGTGTGAAAGTTACGCGTACGGGTTGGTTACGTATATTTTGGTGAAGGACGAATAAGAAACGAACACGTGTTGTTTATGAATGTTTACGAGCGGTCTGTCCGTGCTACCACCTGTCACTTTTGTAATTAAATTTTTTGAAATGCTTGTTATGGCGCTCGATTTAGCATTATGACCTGGTGATTTTCTTTTAAAATATGGTTTTAATATTTTATTTACGAAAAAATTAACAAAAAATAAAATTCTACAAATTTAGAGATTTCTCTAAAAAAAATTATTTACAAAAAAAAAAAATTTAATTCTACCGATAAGATTGTTTAAAATTAAATGTTCAAAACAAAATAATATTTTATGGATTGTATTGAATATTTTAATAATATAATTAATTATATAATTTTCAAAAATAGAGAATCTAATAGAGATGAAGTATTTCTCTTAAGATTTTCATTTTTTACTTCTTTATTTTAAAAAATCTGTTGAAGATGCTCATAAATCATTTTAAATGATTAAATTATTGAACTTTTTTATTTTAAATGTTTAAGTCTTTAAAAAAATGAATATATAAATCTTTGAACTTTTAAAAATTAGTTATTTACATTCTTTTAATTAAAAAAGTTATAGGAAAGTGGTTAGAAAAAGTTTAAAGTTAAAAAAGGAAAATTAAATCAGTTTACAGTTCTCAAAACTTACGTCGTTCAAACCCCTTGAACATAACATCATCGTTCCCCTTGTCAGTTGTCACTCCTCGTTGCTCCATCACCATCCATTCTCCATGCTTCCACCGTTGTCATTGGTCTCTGTTATTTATCTCCCTCTTTTTTATCTGGTTTTTATACTTCAATTATCCCCCTTTTACAACAACCTAATGGCGCACTTGTAAATACATCAAGAAAATGGAGATCGAAAAACCATAAAAAATGGAGTAAATGTCTGGGCAACAACGATGATGGGCATTGATAGAAAAAAGGAAGATGAGGAGAGTGGTTTATACAACGTAGAGTTTTGGAACAATAAAATTGATACGTGATTTTTGTTATTTTAAAACTTTTTTAGTCGAGTATCATGTAACTTTTTTCGGTTAAAATGATGTAAATTACCAATTCTTAGAAGTTTGATGACTTATTTATAAGGATCTTGTTGATGTAGTAAGGATATATATATATATACACTATCTTATAAACCAGATTTTTTAAAAGTCTTGAAAACAATTTTTAATGCACAAAGTCTTAAAAACAACTCATAATGCATTAAGTACTACTACTTTATATATTTAGTTTTAAAAATATTTTAATTTACAATTAAAATAACATATAGTACAAGTTACCAATGCATATTATTACTTTTTCTTTTAATGTGTCCAAGATACTTTTGACACATTTGACTCATGTCTTCACCTTCTCATACCTCTATGTCTTCTCCTCATCCCTCAATGTGAGATTCAAGTTGATATTCACCATGAGTTAAAAGTTATCTCATTCAATTGTTCTGTAACTCTTGGTATCGCTCTCGAACTCTTGGTATCGCTCTCGATCTCTTGGTTCTTTAGTCTTGCTGTAAATTGAACACATTTATGGAATCGTTTAAATATGTTGGATTTTAAATATATTGAATTTTAAACTGTGATACAATTTTTTTCATTGATAGACTGGAACTGGAACCATAACTCTTATTTATTCGAATTGTATTAATATGTAAAAACCAAATGTAATTTATATCATCGTTAAATCCTCTCTAATAAAACCGGTGAAACTTCGAAATCGTTAAAATTCACGGCTCCCGCCGGATTGCGCGGGTACACAACTAGTATATATATATATATACACACACACACACAAGGTTGGGTTTCGGTGGGAATCGTGAGAAAAGATCTCCACCATTAGATGCATATTATGATGAGATGTACCAGATCAATTTACATGAGAATCCAATTTATTGGTGGACAAGAGATTAGAAGTGATCAAGGGTTCAGATTTCTTCTTACACTTCTCACCTAAATTCTTTTTATCACACGATCATTCACACACACACACACACACACACATATATATATATATATATATATATATATATATATATATATACAGAGAGAGAGAGAGGAACGTTCAAATAAAAACCTGCCCCATTTGTGTAAACCGTGTAAACCAATCTCATTCATCCATTTTTTTGATCAATGGCCAAGATTGATTTACTTTATTTTAGAAAATTAAAAAATATATATATATATATATATATATATATTATTTATTTCAACAGTAAGGGCAAAAATGGTAAGCAAAATTTAACATTTGGTAACATTCTTCTAGATATTAATGACACTATTTTCATTTTTTWAAGCAATATATTATTTTTAACTTTAAATCACATCCATCAATAAAACATATCAAAACAAAATGAATATAACACACCATATTCAATTATATGGAGTGAATCGTTTTAAATTTTGAATTATATTATATGAACAATGAAAATGTTTCGGTTCAGATAATTTATTTGCAACAAGACCCGGTTTCATGTTCATGAAACATGTTTCATTTTTCTTTTCATAATTTATTTTCAAAATGCACCGGTTTCATTTTCCTTTTCATCAACAAAATGGATCAACTACACAATCAATGTAACGGTTTCACCATAAAAATGTTTTGGTTCACCTAATTTATTTGCAACATGAACCGGTTTCACGTTCATGAAACCTGTTTCATTTTCCTTTTCCTAATTTTTTTCAAAATGCACTAGTTTCATGTTGTTTCTCATAAAAAAAAAGGATTAACTACACCATCAATGCAACGGGTTCACCATAAAAATGTTTTGGTTCACCTAATTTCTTTGCAACATGAACCGGTTTCACGTTCATGAAACATGTTTCATTTTGTGGATTTTTTTTTTTCATCTACGTTTTGATGATTTCATTTTATAATTTAATTGTTTCATCAAGACACGTTTCCTAATTATAACTCATAAGAATATATGAAATCCAAATTTTTTATATTTTAATATAATTAAATATTTAAATGTTACCATTTATATAATTTCTTTTATTACGTTTTCTTAATTAAGATTTATTAATAACTTCCATATTTAATAAAAATATATTATAAATGACCGAAATACCCTTATTGATTAAATTTAATTAGAAAAAAAAATTCCTATAGGTCGAAATTGGTTTTACACGGTTTCTTAGAAATGCACAATTTTCATTTGAACGTGCCCCTATATATATATATACATATACAGAGAGAGAGAGGGGGGGTCTAGATTGGAAACAAAATTAGAAACTTGTAAAAGAAAGGTAAATGATAACGAGAATTAAATCCTAAAAGTTAGGAAATTTTACTAAATCACTCAAAAAAATTTCAAGAAACAGTGGAATTCAGCTAAAAACACGACGGACGTAAAAGTAGTCTTGTGTTTTGCCCTTAACGGTTTATTCCATTTCGAAGAATGTATTTTATTCATTAAATCAACGGAATTAACTTTCCCCCGCTCAAATTGCATGACTTCTCCCTAAACCGCGACTTTGTATGCGTTTGATCTATTTTAACAGTGCACTCGATCAGAAAAATCTACCACGTCTACCACATAATTAAAATTCTACCTGAAAATGTACGTCCATAAACACATGACAGATATTTTTTCGAGAACTTGTTTTTAATTTTTTTTTATAAATTATAAATTGTTACAATATTATTCAAATGACCCGTAAACATCGATGATATCATCATCATATGAATGATTTCAATCAGTCAATTTCACTCACACTTCACTTCCTTCATTCACCGTTGCTTTTTCTCCTTTCTCTTTCATAACATCGGTTCATTGAATATACTCATATAAGTGACAAAACGTGCTTACCGAACCGATTGAATATGATATTATATGTATTAAGATGTTATATGTTTTAGATTTTTATTTTTATACTTTATAGATTTTAATTACAATTCTGTTGCAAAACCTTGGATCGTGAAGCTTATCAAATACTGATTGAACTTTCGAGACAATGAATAAAAGAAACGAAAATGACATGGATATTTTGGTGACGTAGAAAACTCCGTCAAGGGTAAAATCACGAACAATCGTAATTATCGTCAACGGATTACGGAAATCAATAAGGGACTTCGTATTTAATAATTGTTGTCGCCATTACATAACATGGTTAATAATTATGAGTTGTGACGTATCCAACTAATTTATTGATATTAGCAATTGTCATATTGGATCAAATTCAAAATCCAAAACACAAAGTCCAGAATTTTACATAAATAATAAATTATTCTACACATATATGTGTGTGTGTGTATATATATATATATATATATATATATATATATATATTGTGTGTTATATAAAATAAGAAAATTGTGCAAAATATGTGGTGTCATGGTTTTATAACTCAAAACTGCAAACCACATCGCATAGTGCGGTTTGGTAAAAATGCCAAGTGCAAACCATAGCGCGGAAGTTCTAAACTGTGCTTTGCGGTACGGAATGAGCAGTTTGTGCTATTTGACGGTTTGGATGAACACCCCTAATTCTAACAACTATGTTTGAGAAATTAGTTGGTGGCTGATAAGCTAGTTGATGAATAAATCATGTTTGACAGAATAAGATGATAATAATGTAAAATGGCCAAAAAAGACATCTTGGAAAATTAATCAATCATAACATTTTAAAACATAAATAAAACAAATCTTTAATATATATATATATATATATATATATATATATATGTATATGTATATAATACAAACAAGATAGTA
>NC_037534.1:5113167-5116245 GCF_001531365.2 Cynara cardunculus var. scolymus | reverse complement strand
GTAGCGTTTCAATAAGTTAGGTTATATGCACTTAAATATGTACCCAGAAAATAAACTAGCTTATTTTTGCCAAAACAATTCCCTAAACTCACGTCTATATTAGAAAGAGAGAGAGTATGAGTGGATAAATCACGTAATTTGGAAAGAAAAAAAAATGAAAATACAATATATCTGTTGTAAATGATCTTATTCTCTCCCAAAATAGATGATTTGTTGGTATTAATAATTTACTTTATATCATAATTAATAATAGAATTAAAAATTGACATTTTATTTTAAAAGCAGACAATTATTTTAGAACAAACTAAGATAAAAACATGAACATTCATTTTAAGACGAATGGAAGGATAAAGTTACTAAATTAAAATTTTAATATAAAATGTATAAATACATCAATGAACAAATAATAAAATATATTATTTTTAAAGTTTGCTTTAAATGTTTTTCTGAATTATAAAAGGTTAAAGTAGGATTGAAAACGACAACAAGTACCAACATTATCATGGTCGCAAAAATCATTTCAAATCAATCAGTTTTTGTCGTACTAAACTTGCTTTATTCACCGTTGATTTTTTCTTTTCTCTTTTTGGACATCAGTCTAACGAATATACCCATACAAACGACAAAAAATGTGTTTAGTGGATGGGTTGACAACGATATTTGGACAAAATATTGATTACCGAGAATCCAACCAGCTTCACACGGAACCTACTTCTAAGGACATCAATGTGAGGTACATTTTTCGGCTCACTCAACGGCTGAGACTAACGAACGGGGCTTGGACAAAATCTACCCACCGTTTTACCAGTTGAACTACACATCGGACGCCTTAACAATGATTTTGAAAGTGTCAACATCTTAAATAAATTTTTTATTTTATTTTACATTTTAACGGTTTTTATTTATAAATGTGTTCAGAATACATAACAAGATTTCATATGTTATTTAACACAAATAATTGACTATTAATTGATCAAATACTTAGGGACCGTTTACCAAACACTTATGCGGTAAGCGCTTACCGGTAAATTTAACACTATCATTTACTTGCTGAATAAGATTTTAGTCAACCAAAACGGTATCGTATGCAACAATTTACCTGGTAAGCGCTTACCATGGTAAAAGTCGTCTCATTTACTTACCAGACAAGACTCTTGGTCCTTGTCTCGCTCTTACCGGGTAAGATTCTTGATCCTTACCATATTCATCCGGTAAGGTAAAATGACTTGGTGTTCACTTACCCGAATAAGCGTCTGATAAACAGCTCCTTAAAGTGTTTCTCCCTTTGTCATGTGGTTCGATCGGTAAAGAAGTCGAGCGAATTTGCTAAAATACAAGACATGTCACAGGTTCGATTCCACCCCATCTCCTCATCCACTAACTAAGCCATAAAACACCTGTTTCCGAATACGGGTTTCATGTAAAGCCATCTGAGATGGTCTATAATCAAATTTTTAATATGCTAAAATAAATTATCGTATTTGATGTTTCAAAATGAAAATAAAGACGTTATTATGTTTAACGTTAAAAATTAAAACACACACACAAGCAATGTTAAACAAATACAAATGCTTTACTAAAATCGAGAAAGTCGAACAAAGATGTCGTAGTCGGTATTTTTAACGTTTGAGTACTTTTTTTTTTTACTATTTTGCAAGGACCCACGAAATTCATCGAAACGTACAGTGAATGGACTTTGACGCCCATAGTTAAAAACCGTCTTTTTCATAGTTTGAAACAATCTTTTGAAGTTTATGCAGTCAAATTTGAATCTTGAGCATATATTTTGTTTGTAGTTCAGTTTGGAGCCAATTCGGTTTAGAGGTTGTTTACCAAACATTTACCCCGTGAGCACTTATCGGTAAAATTCAACACTATCATTTACTTACTGAGTAAGATTTTAGTCAACAAAAACGGCATCATATGCAACAATTTACTCGGTAAGCGCTAATTATGGTAAGAGTCATTGCCCTCACTTACCGGGTAAAATTTTTGGTCTTTGCTATATTCATCCGATAAAGTAATGATTTCATTCATGAAACCAATTTCCCTAATGAAATCATGTTATTTGGTTTTCAAAAAAAAATCATTCTTTATTGTTGATTCAAGATTTTTTTTTTATGTTTAATCATTTATTAAAATATCCCTCATTTTATAGTTTCTAGGTAACTCTATATCAAAGCTCCAATCCACTCTCGCTCGCTGCTACTAATGGTCTCGGTTGATTTCCCTTCCTTTAGCTACTCAGATGTTTCAGTTCGSTAAGTTTGAAAAGTCCAAAGAGCGCAGACTAGCCACGGAGCTTGGATACGGTTTCTCGACCAGAGATCCATGGATCACATACGGTATCTCCCCATAAAGCGTCCTTCCTTCTCAGTGCCCGGGCATCCATCCAATGCATTCTTTTCGATCTTGTACTATGGAATTTATTTAATTATAATATTTAATCATAAAATAAATATATTTTTTTTGAATATATGATTTCCCAGATTTTCCTAACATTTTTTGTTTAAATCAATTTAATAATAAAATCATATATGTATAGATTTTAAAGCTCGGTTTTTTTCCATTAATGTTGGTATCCATTATTTTGTTCTCTCCTTTTCCAATTTATACAAACAATTTGGATTGAGATAGTTGTAGGTTGTATAAAATCATATCGTTTCATCTTGAGATTTCAATGAGTTGAAACTTTTAATGCAATTGAACGAGATTAATGCAATTCGTCTCATATGATCTTAAGTATATATATATATATATATATATATATATATATATATATATAGGGTTGTGTTCACGTGAGACCAGCCTGTTTTCGTGAGACCCGTGAGACCACATTTTTACACGTAACCTTCACAGCAAAAACACTGTGAAGGTTTAAAAAAAGTCGAACCTTCACAACAAAAACACTGTGAAGGTTGTAAAAAGTCACCTTAACAGCATTTTGCTGTGAAGTTTCAAGTGTAAAATGTTGGTCTCACGGGTCTCACGAAAACAGACTGGTCTCACATGATCCCAAGTCTATATATATATATATATATATATATATATATATATATATATATATGTTTATACAAA
>NC_037534.1:5108158-5112622 GCF_001531365.2 Cynara cardunculus var. scolymus | reverse complement strand
AAAGAAAACCTATCCCAAACAGGCGGGAGGACAAAAACAAAGAGACTAAATAAAATAGGGAGAGGAAGACCAAACTTCCCAATTAAGATGAAATTTACGATTTCTGTTTCCCATCCAAAGCTTCGAGAAATTTTGAACACAAGGGAAAGGATCTTCACCTTTTTTCTTGGTTTTCACCTCATCCTCAGCATAAATACAACTAATTAAAGCTTGATGTTTGAATTCATGTAACTAACTACAGATAAACATAATTAAATAGAGGATAAACATCTCATTTTAAATATAAATTATAATTAAGATAATCATTGACTTCTAACAAACTTTTTAATTATTATCTTTATAAAAAATATATTATTAAACAAAAAAAACTGAGTTAAAGAAGTACATAAAAACTGAGAAATTTTAAATAGTTAGTTTGATATCAATATCAATATTTTTTTCAAAATTTTATGATATTTTCATATTTATATTTTATTCAGAAATAAAAACATTACGCTTTCTCAAAATCATATAAAACCGTATTATAACATCGACTAAGACAATAAAAAATAAAATAAAACATTAAAATCGAGATGTATATCAATGCTTTGTGCGAGTACCCTTCTAGTATCATCGAAATATTGAAATAGGATGGGGGAGTTAAACAACACGCTTCATAAACTTGTACCGTACAATACATATATGCATGACGAAGTGGGGTACGAAGAATGGAGGAGCATGAACCGTTGAGTGTACATCCAGTACAACGAATCAGAAACCGGCTTACCCAACGGCCACCAAATAGCCACGTCATGAGTTGGTGAAACGTCTTTTTTATATCAAATAAGAAATATTAGTTCCTATGCCCAATAAAAGGAAAAGATTAGTAATATATTAGCAACCTGACAAATTTGATTTTTATAAATAATAAATTGAATGAAAAAGTAACGTATTTTGATTTGATTTTTATCTTGGGTAACGTACTTTTAAAATTTTCATTTTGATATCTAAGATGTAAAGTTTTAAACATCTAAATATCCAGATATCCGGTTGAAGCATTAACCGATTACCATGCTGATGTAGTATCCAACTCATAATTATTTGTTGACATGGATATCTTAACCTAACTGATTAATGCCTCAACATGTTTAACCGGTTAATGCATTAACCAATTACCCGGATACTTAAATGTTTAAAAATTTAAATCTTAGGTACCAAAATGAAAGTTTTAAAAAATACGTTATCCAAAATAAGAATCAAGTTATTTTTTCATGTAATCTGCACTTTTATAAAACTTGGCTATTTGAATCAGTTGAGTAAAAAAAAGGGCTATAAAATGAACTGAAAAATCCGAAATAGCTATTTTGGACAATTTCTACCGATAATGCCCTTGTATTAGAGCTATATGCTCAATTTCTTTTTTAAAAACTCATTCTATTGTTTAGAGGATCTCAAAGACATTCTCCAATATGAAGAATTAAAATTCAAATTTTTAAATAAATATTTATATTACATTTCAATTCTTATTTATTCTAAATATTACAATATTAATTATATTATTAAAATACGCCATATATTTAATAAATTATTATTTTATTCTTTTAAATATTTAATTTCAAAGTTTTTTAATTCTTAATCGGATAAGCGCTTACCAAATTAAATTACCTTACCGGATTAATATGATAAAGACAAAAGAATCTTACCTGATAAGAGCGAGCAAGGGCCGAGAGTCTTATCTCGTAAGTGAGGTCAATGACTCTTATCACGATTAGCACTTACCGGGTAAATTATTACATATGATGCTGTTTTTGTTGACTAAAATCTTACTCGATAAGTAGATGATAATGTTAAATTTTACCGATAAGTACTTGTAAGTGTTTGGTAAACAGCCCCTAACATTTCCTTACCGTAGTGGTCATCGAAGTCTTTTGAGCTAATGGAATTCTAGTATAACCAGATAGTCATAGTTATAACGTAAACTAATATGCTTTGTTGATATACAAGAATCCATTAATTTCGAGTCTTCACATTGAGGTTTATTATATGAGAAATGGAACAGTCAGGGGGAGCGAGGGAAGGATTTTTGTTTTTAAAAATCAATTTTGAATGACATGTAAGCATATCATACGTGTCTTCCATGTCATTTTAAGCATGACACTTCATTTAGAGAAACCGGTTTAAAATGTGACAAGTTACCCAATGTTATAATGGATAAATTTTCAAAGTACAATGTCATAATAAAAAATGAATTGTAAGTACATTGTTGTAATAAGAATAACTGAAAGTAAATGCTATAATAAGAAAATTTATAAAAGTAGGTTGTTATTTTGTTCATTTTGCCCTAAAGTTTATTGTAATAATAAAACTTTCTTCGAAGGTCATATACATGATGGTTATACAATGGAAACTTGATGGTTGCTCAAAATATACATGTATCTTGTCATCATATACGTATTAAAAAATAAAATAAAAATTACAAAAAAACCAATATCCACCGGAGTTTACGAGTGAAAAGTTATAACCCCCGTTTTGTTGCACGATAGTCGCTTCATTAGAACCCAAAGTTTGTACAATATGTGGATATTTAAAAAATAAGCAATTATGGTCCCGCGATTGTCTGTAACACCCATAATTTTCATAATTGGAATTTTAATGTATACTCTATCTCTTATCTTGAAATAGTGGTTTTATGGTTTCTTGTAAGTTGGTTTTATTGTCGACATGTTAGGTAAAGAGAGGCTCAAATAGGTGAAAATTGGAGAAAACCCTCGGTACGTGTGAGGCTATAGTGTCTGACGACAGTGCCAAAGGGCACTATAGCAGGGCAGGATCGCCATGGTTACAAGAAGGGAAGTTTCTTCCGTTACAATTCGGATGATAGTGCTAGGGGCACTATCGCAGGTTGATCGTTGGGGGAGGGCAAGTTGATTGGAATGATCTCTCTTAGGATCCATCCAACAGGGAAAAAAAAGGTTATGGCGTATCACCTTAAACAAATACATGAAATACCTGGCCAACTACATGAAATGACCTTAATTCCGACCCCAGCATCAAAATTTCTAAATCCACCACCGCGAGTACCAAAGGAATTGTAGACAACCACAATGGTGGTGCCTGATTTTGAACTTGAGTTCCAAATGTCAAAAGTGTCTGGAGGTCCCTGGTTCAAATCCAAGGAGTAATAAAAATCTCTTTGTGGCCACGGAGGTTCAAATGAGATGACTCCGGGTTACCTGCAAAACAAGTGGTCGCATTGGGATTAGTCAGCTCGCCTAGCGGATTCGATGTCCAGGTTAATTAAAAAAAAAGGGAATTGTAGCTTATACGTTATGGCTGCTAGATTTGAACCCTCGTAGGTTTTTACAAATTCAGTGCTAATGTTATGATATGGATTGTAGTATACGTAAGCCTATTATTGGGCATACAATTTATTGGTATCATTGCTCAGATGATGACACCTATTTCAATGCCGAACGTT
This sequence comes from Cynara cardunculus var. scolymus, assembly GCF_001531365.2. Classification (NCBI taxonomy): domain Eukaryota; kingdom Viridiplantae; phylum Streptophyta; class Magnoliopsida; order Asterales; family Asteraceae; genus Cynara; species Cynara cardunculus. The sequence goes on along the minus strand of NC_037534.1, from coordinate 5,109,165 downwards.
AACGCTAACATTTAGGTATACAAATCACATCAATTTGCATGTGCCTGCTTGATTCCCGACACCAATTTCGAGCTTGTTATATCATTATTGATCGTACAAAACTTTTTTTTAAGCAACTGTCTTTTTGAGCAAACTTATTGTACTAATGATATTTTAATTAAACCAGTTACTATAAATTATAAACACTGATCAAGACGTTTAAAAGTCAATGTCAATTAAATCGTCACATACCATTATTGTACAAATAAAAAATGATTAAAAAAAACGACTAATATTATATCTAGTGAGAGGTTCAAATAAAAAAAATTAAATATTATTCGAAATAAGAAGAAACAAATTCATATCTGAATCATTGAAACAATTCTTTTCAACATACATACGTGAGCTCATGTGAATAATCTATAACATCAGTTCAAATATGCATATCCAACGAATTTTTTTGAATTTTTTAATAATTCACATATGAATCACTTCTTAATCTTCAATTTCCATCTTATCACGATATTTAATCTTGTTATTTGAATTGGCCTAATATATGTAGTGGGTGGTTAAAAAAAAGGTAAATATCGTGAGAAGTTAAGGGGGAAAATATTAAGTGAAGGTTCATATGTCAATTATTGAAGAAATCAATTTCAAATTGTATATATGAACTCATATGAATACTGTGTATTGTCGGTTCACATATGTATTTTCAAATATATATATATATATATATATATATATATTTTTTTTTTCATTTTTCTAATGATTCATGTATGAACAATTCCCTCTTACAATATTAAGCTCTTTTATTTGAAACGATCTCTAACACAGATATATATATATATATATATCAGTTATCGTGCCCACGGTAAACACTGGGTAGCCAAGTATGATTATTTGATAGAAAGAAATCACAAAAGGACGCTGAACTGGACTTCCGATAATAAAATCGGAAATAAGCACCTATACCTAACAAGATTAAGTGAATACCTAAAATTGTGTGTATATATATATATATATATATA
>NC_037534.1:5096986-5107448 GCF_001531365.2 Cynara cardunculus var. scolymus | reverse complement strand
TGAGGTTTTCACGGTTTTTACAAATTAAGTGGTTTTTATTTGAACCCACCCCTATATATATATATATATATATATATATATATATATATAACTAGAAAACTGAAACAAAAATATGAAAAATCATGAATAAAAAAAAAATCTGAAGTTGTTAATTAAAAAGAACGAGTACTTAAATAATTCAAAAAATCAGTGGTTTAAAAAAATCTGAAGTGGTTAATCATGAATAAGAAAAATCTCAATAAAACGGACAAAAATCTGGTATTATCATTAATTAAAGCATTATCCAATCAACAAAAGAAGATCGAATTATCCCTTTTCAATAATTAAATACTTCATTGTCATTTGTTGATCAAAGATATCAAACCGTGGGAATGGTTTTCACAATTTTTATCAATGATGTGGTTTATAAAAAAACCATGTGTGTGTAGGGGATCAAGAAAGAACATTAAAAAAATGGAAGAACAAAAATAATCTAATGAAAAAAAATATAAAATATAAAATGAAAAAAAAGAGTTAAGATGATAATTGTAAGAATGGATCTGGATCTTTAATCACCTTTAATCTCGAACCCATTTATGAATCGTGATTGATATGGAAATTGATCTAATGCATTTTAGTGCATCTCATCATAATGTGTATCCAATGGTGAAGATTCGTCCTTATGCTTTTCATCTTAGCTCCACTTCATAAGAACATTAACTATTTAAGAAAAATAAAAAAATAGTCGTTAATGTACAAAATCATATATGATTCGACACGACTTTGCCCGTGAGTAAAGTCGACTTGCTTCCATTTTCTTTGACATTAATGTAAAATCACATATTATTTTATATATTAACCATTTTTTTTGTTTTCTTAAATAGATAGTGTTCTCGTTTGAGAAAAAAAATATATATATATATATATATATATAGAGAGAGAGAGAGAGAGAGAGAGAGAGAGGTTGATTATTATACAATACTCTACATTTGTACAACCAATACAACTCAATCTTTATCGTTTATTTAATTTGATTAATATATGATTTCATAGAAGTTTTGATTATTTTATAATATAAAGTATTGATCATAATTAATGAACCTTATTCATCTTCTATAAATATTTAAATCATAATAAATGAACTCTTATTATTTTCATAAATATCTCAATTAATTGAGTTGTATTGATTGTACAAATGAACATGGTTGCATTTGAAATATACCATATATATATATATATATATATATAATTTTACTAATTTATTTATTGGCGAATAATTTTTATCCAAAGGAAATCTTATATTATCTTTAATTATTTGCTAGACGTCTTTTAGTTGATATATAACATGATCTATCTTATTCAAAGTTTTATGGCTGGATTTTTAATGTTTAATTTATTTCAATTTGTTAAATAAAAAAGTAGAAGAGTATTAAAATAATATTATATATAGTACTCTTTTATTTATATTCTATTTTCGTAATATTATAAAAAAACAAAAACAAAAATTAAATGAATTTGACCCTTTATGTTTAATTTAGAACAAGCTACATGCATTTGTACGGTACAACACACCAATGCAATAAAGTCGGTCAGGTCAATGAGATCTTCACATGGGCTAATAAACTACCAAACCGCATAAAAGTATAGCTGGCAACCACGATAACCCAATTAACGGCCAGCAAAGAGCCACGTAAGCATGGTTCTAAATCTATACTTTACCACCTTAATCTTTTGAACTAGTCAAATTGGCCCCTTTAATTTTTGAATAAATCAAATTAGCCCCTTCAGTTTGATAATAAATTCTAGAGTATTGTAGACTCGGCTTGTGGAGGTTTTTGAATCAAGGCATTCAAAACTATTGTTTTACCTAGATGGTTGAGAAAATATAAATAGTTTAAATTTTCAAGTTTTCCGACACAGTTGTCAGGGTAGGAAAAATGCAGTGTCCCATAAGTAGGTAGATGGTGTTCGGATTTGAACCCATTTGAGACATCAGTTAAGATTCCCACCTTCTTACCTAGAACAGTTAACAGATGCTTTATGGCTTCATGCCTATACAAAAGTAAGTTCATTTGCTGAAAACTTCCAATGAAAACCTTATTTAACTCGTACAAAATGTCGATATATTTTTTATTCTAGAATAAAATAACCCATCACATGATGCTCATGTTACTTCGATTCTGACAACTTTGACGTCAAGAAAATAGACATATACAAATTGCGAAAATAGATAGACACATCATATTATTTTTAGTTATTGATTATCAAAAAATATCGATATCATAAAATATTATACTGATAAAACTATATCATTTTCATAAAAAAAAACTAAAGCAAAATACATAGCATAAATCACCAATAATTATTAGTACATTAATATTTTTTCTGTTATAGTTTTTTGCCGTCATACGTAATGACAATTGAAATGTGGTAGCCACAATTCCTTATGGACTTGAGCTTCTTGTGGGCAGGACTCTTAAGACAACTATTTAACAAATTACTGTATTTATGATTTAAATCTCATTATATGTTATTGGAAAGGGACAACTTAAGCTGGTTGGAGAATAACCAGTTAAAATACTGTTTTCCCGACAAATTGACGTAATGAATATCATTATAATATTATAAACACAAAATTGAAACACATTTTTTTGAAGCACTATATTTAAAAGATATATAAAATAACAATGCCTAGTTTATCTATTTTGGCCTACAAAAAGTAGCAATTCAAAAAATTGCCATATCCTAAAACTTTTGGATGTTTTCTGCCAACTAAAAATAGTTAAAGGGGGCAAAGTGAAACTCACCAACGGTGGAAATGAAACACGCGGGAAATCCAATCGCGGGACAGCGCGTGAACGGGTGTTGCCGCGTCTTATTCATGTATATCTTCATTTCACAAACCGCACGTTTTAACCTATGCGTCGGAGCTGACAAAGAAACAAATCATCACATCTCACCAACCAAATTTCAGGATTTTTTTTAATGTTTTTTCCATGAATTTTTCTATAAATCATTCGCCATTTCTAACCCATTTCATTGGTCAAATCCTCTCAGAGATCCAGAAATTCAATCCGCCATTGTTACAAGTTGATCATTGGTGGCGGACCACGGCGGACGGTGGTGGCGCTGTTGATCTCCGACGAGCTTGTAACAATTGGTGGATTTATATGTAGTTAGATATCAGAATACACACACACAGATACAAAGAGATTGACGAGGCTTAGGTTTCGGAAGAAGACGAGGTTGATGATTTGGAAGTGATTTTTTTCACATAATTCTCAAGCTCTGTTTCGCCATTGTTTTCCAATTTGTTCACTTAAGGTAATTTGATGATTCCTAAATTCCGAAACACAACATTGTAACTCACAAACATAAATCTGAGGTTTCCCTATCATCGATGGCGATCCACGCATCCACATGTGCTTGATGTTGGATTGGATTGGATCTACGCGATTATGCCAACGTGGATCGATCTGTAATCTGAAATTAAACATCAATAATATGATTAATAATTTTTTTAAGAATGAATCATTTGAGGTTGGGAAGGAATCTAAGATGTAATTGATTTGACAGAGGAACACGAAGGTCTAGAAATCATGGGAAGCAGTTACGAGGAAAGTCCAGTGGTTGTTGCAAAGGATGCACCCGTGCCTCCTCCATTACCGTCTGCTTCATCGACGACAACCATGAAGACACACAGGACAACGTTTGGACGACGAAGCTGTTGTGTTTCTGCAGCCATGTCAGAATCATGGGATCGTCTCTTCGATGATGCTTACAGAGCTGATGTTTCGATTTACACAAGTAGTGACGACATCATCTACGCACATTCTAGCATTCTCGTAAGTCCAACATCGTACAGATTCTGTTGGAGCACATATCGGCTAAATTTAAACATTTATCCTTTATATACGTTGGAACCTCCCCTTTCGATAGGCTCTTTTAGAGACTTACACGAGTTTCACGTATTCTCACATGGTATCATAAGGTCTGTAACTCTATGGACCCGAGACTTGGATTTTCTCGAAAGGACTGTTTTGAGGAGTTTTATGGGATTCCACGTATTCTCACATTTTCAATCAATGTTTTGTTTCCTTTTCCGACAGGGGTTAGCTTCGCCTGTTTTTAGAGGCATATTTAATCGAAAGAGTAGAAGCAATCGGCCATTTTCCGTTCCTATTCGTGGCGTTCCTGCCGAGGCTGTTCGTATTTTCATCCGATTCTTGTACTCTTCATGGTAACATCTCGATCCTTTCCTCAATAACATCGAGTTTATCTATTTCTGCAAAAAGGGTATGACGTCATCGTTTGAAGCGTCCCCACTGTACTGATATCATGAGTCATGATCGTTATGGGGAACTAAACCACCCGTCCTTTTGGGTCAAGGACCTAAGACAGGTGGGTGGTGACCGGAGTCGAACCCCTGACCTCCCGCTCATTCTACAAGAATTTCTTGGAATACTCCAAAATTGTGGAGACATTCTATTTGTTTTCTTGGAACCTTAAACATAAAATTTGTTTTTGTTTGTTTGATGTAGCTATGAAGAGTATCAAATGGAAGAACACATTTTGTCTTTGTTGGTGCTTTCGCATGCTTACGTGGTACCACGTTTGAAACGAGAGTGCGAACATCGACTCGAACATAAATTCCTAAACATAGACAATGTCGTAGACGTATTTCAACTAGCGCTGTTATGTGATGCCCCGCGACTTAGTATCATTTGCCATCGAATAATCCTAAAGAACTTTAAAGCCGCCTCTTCATCCGAAGCCTGGAAGGCCATGAAAACGAGTCATCCGATTCTCGAAAAGGAACTTCTCGAAACCGTTGCTGATGAAGCCAATGTAAGCATTTCAATCCATCCTTACATATTACTCATGCTTCTTATATGTTGGAGTCTCACATCACCTAACTCTCTTTTTCTCTTCTCATGGATTCTTTTAGAGGGTAATTTAATGGGGTTCCACGTATTTTCACATGGTAACAAAGCGAGGTTTTATCACAACAATGGTTCGACATACTGGGACAATCTGTATCATCTTGGCTACATAATATAATGAGAAAATTACACCAAAATGGAACCAACTTTCACTTGATTTTTATTTCGGGGAACCAACTTTCAAAATCGTCATTTTGGGGAACCAACTTGCACATGATTTCTATTTTGGGGAACCAACTTGCAAAATAATTATAGAAAAATAACTAAAATTCGTTTTATTTCAAAAATTAATGCAATAAAATCTATTTTTCATTTCAAATCTCGTTTTTTTTAAATTCAGATATCAAATTGAAGATTTTTTTCAAAAAAAAAAAAATCCAAATTACCACAATAAAAATTGTTTTTTACTAATGCAATAAAAAATCAATTTAATAGAAAAAAAAAGTAATTGATGCATTAAAAAAATAAATATTAAATATCACATTCAAGATTTTTATATCTAAACAATCCGTATCAATATTAAAGTTTAAATCAAATTTGGTAAATCAAACCAAAAGTTTGATAGAGACTCTTAAATTACTTGTTACCTGTTCAACAGATCAACCAGTTCCTTAAATAAACAAAAAGTTTGATAGAAACCCCAAAATGACGATTTTGAAAGTTGGTTCCCCAAAATAGGAATCAAGTGAAAGTTGGTTTCATTTTGGTGCAATTTTTCCTAATATAATAAATCAATTTAGACAAATAGTTGATTACGTGCAATTCTAACCATCCCACATGGAGCCCGCCTATAAAGAAACCAATGTGAGAGGACATTTTTTGGCTCACTTAACGGCCGAGGCTAGTGGAGTCCTGAAACCATGTATTTTATGTATTTGGATAAAGTCTTCTCACTCATTTGCTAACGAAGCTACACGTCCTGAGGCAATATAATAAACCAATTAGATTTGACATTGTCTCATACCTCTAATTTTTTTGGGTAGAGATATGTCCTTGATCTGCTTCAGTGTGAAAATTATATGATTGGTTTCTTTATATCATCAAAATGACATGATACAATTGATTTTGCAGAGGCAAAAGGAGAAGGCGAAGAAGGTGAAGGAGAGAAAGATATATCTAGAATTATACGAGGCGATGGAAGCCCTTGTTCATATATGTAGAGACGGTTGTAGGACAATTGGCCCACACGATAAGGTATTGAACGAGCATCAAGAGCCGTGCAGCTACGAAGCTTGCAAAGGCTTAGAATCTCTCATTCGCCATTTTGCTGCTTGCAAGCTACGAGTCCCCGGTGGCTGTATCCATTGCAAACGAATGTGGCAACTTTTGGAGCTACACTCTCGCCTTTGCATCGATTCAAACACTTGCAAGGTTCCTCTATGCAAGTACGTATGGTATATTAAATCATTCTTACAAAATCGGTTTTATAGGATGTCAAAAACGTCTAAACACTACAATAAAATCGACTTTATAGGATGTCAAATATGTTTGAATGTCCCAATAAACCAGCTTTTTGTTTTATAGGAATTTAGTTTATATGACCAAACAATTGAATCTCCTATGCAAAAGTGTTACAATAGGTTAATAGGTGTACTAAAGAAAGATGTTATACGAACACAACTTTTACATGACACTTTTTCAAAAATTTGTTTTCCAAATAATATTATATAAAAAGACTACTATGACATTTTAGTTCAAAAGTATTCTAAAAACCTTGTTAAGACGCCCAAAAACATCTTATCAACTTATCGTAACACTTTTACATAAAACAAACAACTGTTTAGTACTCTAAACGAGTCTATTAGGAAATTTAGATATATCTGACATTTTAAAAACCGATTTTTATCATAGTGAAATGTCTTAATAGACTATTTTATAGGATTTATATACTTATAAGACCAAACAATTGGGCATCATATATAAATGTATGCAATAAGTATATTGATACCAGAAAAATCTGTCGTTGTTACAGGAATTTGAAGGAGAAGACGAAGAAACAAAAGAAGAAAGACGATATAATGTGGAAGATATTGGTGAAAAAGATCTTGAGATCGAAGAGCATAACAGGAGCTCCGTATTTTTCGTTATCGGCCACGATGTGACGGTGGATATGTATATACATATATATATATATAGAGAGAGAGAGAGAGAGAGAGAGAGAGAGAGAGAGAGAGAGAGAGTAGGGTCGGATTGAAGAAAACAAAAGGCTTGATGTTGATCTCATTGTATTGTAATAGAAGTATGATCATATATATAGGCTTATTAATTAAGACATGTAAAAGCTTAGAACAATGTTATATTGGAGATTTGTTCTTTGCTTATACTACATAATTTCTGCTATGCAGCAGCTGATTATGATTATAAATAAATATAAGTGTATTCTGTATATTATTTTTTCATAATATATATTATTTATTATTTTTATCATAATTATACATTCAGTTCTAAGTTATAATTAAATGTATATTTTCCTTGCTAATAGCTTTAAGTTAAGACAATTGTGTATTTTACATTATCTCTATATCCCTGTTTAAGCTAAAGCTTTGTAACGATTAAAAGACTCTCATGATATAGTATAAAATGAAATATAATTGTTTGGTAATTATTTACAGTAAAATTATGGCGCTAAATGGTTAAGGAAGACACAAAATCATTCAGAGAGTTTTATAATATATTTTTTTGTCAAACAAGATTTACCTCTTAACAATTCAAATATTGCTTCTTAATAAAACTATTAAAAGATAAATAAACAAGCATTTAGATTAAAAAATCAACTGATCCAAAGAATATAAACTATTACGAAAGTTTGTAAATACCTCCAAAGGCACAACTCATAAAGCACATATTACAACTGAAAACCTTTTGAAAATATTAAGATTCATGAAGAATACCTTCGTCTCCACTCCAAAACCCTGTTCTTTCCACCACAAAAACCATCACTCTGATTCGTTCCCTTCAAATCAATTCATATTCTGCAAGCTCTGAAACCATCATGATGTTGAAAATGGTGATCCTCTTAGCTCCTCTCTTCTTCTTCTTCCTCTGTTCTTCAGGTAAGCTCTAAAACCACACGACTCTGTTTCTTCTGAAGTATTTTTTGTAATTTAATTCGTCATTTTTTCAGTTTTAGGTCAAGAATTGTTGCAGATTTTGACTCTGTATCGCCATGATTCATCACCTGTGGCTTCGATTCCAACAATGGGAGTTTATGTGGATGAAGAAAAGCTTAATGAGGTTTCAAATAGCGTTTTAATGGCGGAAAAATGGCTAAGGATTCATGTTTTATCTCGATACCCTTCCAACAATATAAACTCCATTGTTATTGCTAATAACCTTCTTTGCAATGAAGAGAAAACCAGAAATCGAGAAGAGATTGCTGGATTGACTCTTCACTCGATGAAGAACATCTATTATTCTCTCACTAGATGGGGTTTAGAGAAAGAAATCAAAGTTTCTGTTTCTATTTCATCAAATTGTTTCCATCAATCGCACCTTAGGTCTGTTTTTGGCTTTTTGGAGGAGATAAACTCAACTTACACCATAAATTCACCTCAATTTTCTAACGAAATTGTGAAATTATTGATTTCTGAGTTGAAATCGATGAAAGAATTGGGGGTTTTTCAGTCCGAAATGGTGGATGTGATCTTCCCTGTGTCAAAACAAACGAGACCCCAATCGAGAAAGCTTTCATTCATCGATCCTTTATGGTGGTCAGTAACTCCACCGTCACAGGTTAGTTATACCTTTTCACCACTCACCGGAATCCCTTCACTGGCGCCGGAGATTCAACCTCCGATAATGTCTCCGGCGAGCAGTCCCGCTCCACATTACGGGTTTAATCTCCCGCCCTGTAATCCCTACCAAGCTCCTCCACCGGTTGTTGGTAGCACCGGTAGATCAATGGCGAAACCACCGACATCACGGAGTGGTTATGGGCAAGAACAACTGTGGTGTGTCGCAAAACCTAGTGTGCCGTCGGAAAAGTTGCAGGAGGCGATGGATTATGCGTGTGGAGCCGGAGGTGCAGACTGTGGTCCGATCACACCCACCGGAAGTTGTTACTCACCGGACTCGGTTGTTGCTCATGCATCTTATGCTTTCAATAGTTACTGGCAGAAAAACAAGAACAATGGTGGAGTCTGTGGGTTCGAAGGGACTGCAATGCTCATCAGTTCGGACCCAAGTAAGATTTGGAAATTTTGGGGTGTTTGGGATTGCTTGTTTAAAACAACCTACAAAAGCACTTATCAACTTATTATACAAAAACTCCTTATTACCGGTTTGACACCAGTATAAGTTGTTTATCCAAACACTCAAAAGTGCTTATTTCTACCGGTGCTACATCGGAATAAGTCAATAAATTGTTTTTATAAACAATCCCAAATCAAATATCGGGAAATCTCTAATTTTATGTTGGATGATGATATTTGCAGGTTTTCTTCATTGTCATTTCATTCTTGGCTGAATTTTGGGGATCTTGCCAAATTGGAAGAGAAGTTGCTTCATTTGTTGGTGACTTAATGGAATCCATATACTAGAGCAATAGTATTTGAATTTTATGGTTTAAAAGTTATATAATTGCTCTTTTCGATCTGTATCTAATACCTAATAACTCATACGAAATAAACACATGTATGTCGGGTTTTTGCCGTATACAGTTATTTGTATATTTTTACGACTCTGTTGGTATTCTTATTTAATTCGTTGGAGCCATTAAAATTTTATAACAGTTATTAAATACATTATTGAATCAGATTAAAAGGGATATCGGCTTCTTAACATGTGCCATTTCCTTCGAATCCAGCCAAAATGATACCCGAAAATATAAAATCAAATGTATCCGTCCAATCAAAATTGAAGGTTAAAAAGTTAATAAATAAAAACCAAATTGAAGTTGATGAGTAATTTCTAATATTCGATTATTGTTAGATGCCGTTGATTCTTGAGGGCTATAGTTTGTGTATAAAGGGTTTGTACCCGGCAACGATAAACCGATTTACGTCACTTCGTCATAAGAGCATCGTTTGAGGAAGTTATCACTTATCAAGTACATAAAGATTTGTTAAGGGGTTGTCAGACTCGAACCTTAGCACGTTTGTGTAAGTATATTAACTTAAAACCAACTTTACTACGTCATACGGTTTATATGATATGGTTATATATTGGAACACCTAATAATTTATGTGTACTAATTAAACAAAACGCGCCATGGATAACGACGTCTTGAAAAAACTGTATAAAAATACGTACTAAGAAAAGGAAAATTTGTATATATACGAGTATAATTTATTTTTATGGAAATATAATTGTTATTTAATCTTGTATATTATATAAAGAAATAATTTATATTGTAAGAGAGTTGTCCAAAAACTTTGTTATATTCCAAAACCTTAAATTTGGGGAAAGAATAGATTTCTTTCTCATGGGTTACTCAAAGTTGTAGTGGTTTTGATAGATACTACTCTTAAAGTAGAATTGTATAATTTATAATTGCGTCTTTCAAATTTTTTGGGATTATATATATATATATATATATATAT
>NC_037534.1:5056710-5096691 GCF_001531365.2 Cynara cardunculus var. scolymus | reverse complement strand
CTCCCTTGAATAGGCCCACACACATATATATATATATATATATATATATATATAGAGAGAGAGAGAGAGAGAGAGATAGAGAGAGAGAGAAAGGAGAGAGACTTGGGATCATGTGAGACCAAAGTTTTTTCGTGAGACCCGTAAGACCAATTCTTAACCCTTGAATTAGATATACAATCTGAACATTCATAATCACAAAATTGCCACGAGACTTTCTTAATAATCACAAATTTATCACCTTACAACTTTAGACCATTAGATCATTAGATTATAAAGTTGATCAATAAACATAAATTGGTCTTACGGGTCTCAAGAAAAAACTTTTAGTCTTACGTGAACCTAACTCTCTCTCTCTCTCTCTCTCTCTCTTTCTATATATATATATATATATATATATATATACACACACACATACATACATACTAGAAGGGTTTTTATTATAATTTAATTTATGTTCAATAATGAAGTAATTTATATTTGGTTTAATAATATAACTTTCTTATAAATATTATTTTGTTAGAACTCGATAATTATCCTAATTATATTTTAGATTTTTGATATTATAAAATGAGTGTTTATCTTCTATTTGATTATGTTTATCCGCAATTAGTTACACAAATTCAAACATGGAGCTTTAATAAGTTGTACTTATGCATAATTTACTTGTAATCTTGAATTTTAAGTAATATGCATCAACATACAGTACTTCATGATAATTTACTTGTAATCTTGAAATTTTAAGTAATATACATCAACATACAGTACTTCATGCGTAAAAAATTGTTTATAAGAGTTTTTATCAATATATACATATATATATATATGGGCCTAATCAAATGAGAAATAATTAGTTTGTGGTAACTGTCAGAACCAATATTAACCACAAATCAATAGATAAATTAGAAAATTTATAATTTTGGCAATTTTGAATTAAAATTTTAATGCAAAGATATTTTTGTTATTTTACAACTTTCCACCCTCCTCTTTTCTCTCTCCGGCCACCTTCCGCCGGCCACCGTCCTCCGGTGATACTACAATGGTATCACAATGCATCATATATGTGATTGAGTATCACATTGATGTTGTTTGTGTGATCGATCGAAGATGTAACACAGTGGTATCACTATGCATCTTATATATGATTAGGTATCACANTATATATATATATATATACATGAAGGATCATATGAAAAAAGAAGTTATGGTGAGAAGCGTAAGAAGAAGTCTGAACCTTGATTATTTTTAATCTTATGCCCAACCATGAATTGTATTTTAGAAGGGAATTGATCGGGTATATTTCGGTTCTTCTCATTAGAGTTGACATTCAATTAGGGTTGAGTTTCAGTGAGAATCGTAAGAAAAAGACCTCCACCCTTGAATGCACATTAGGATGAGATGCACCAGATCAATCCCCGATTCATGGGTGAGTTTAAGTTTAAAAGTAATCAATAGTCCAAATCTCATCTTACGCTTATCACTTTAACTCTCTTTTTCACACGATTCATGAATAGAATCATTCAATCAAACACAAGAGAAAGGCCGAAAAGTAAAAATGGCTATTCATTTTTTTTGGATTATATTTATCTGTTCGAAATATAGGAAAAGAAATATATTCTCTTTCATTTTTAGCAAGAAAATATGTCATCAGATCGAGTATTTTAAATGATTAAATACAGTGTAAAATACATTATAATTTCCTATTTTTTTTTAACTACAAAAGTTGATCTGATATAATGTCTACCGAACATCCAACAAGACATCGATCAGAAAGTCTACCATGAAATCATCATTTAGTCACAAACAACGACCCCATGACATATGACCAATGTCAAAACATAATAATTTTGTTGCAGCTTTTTTTATTTGTTGTCTGTTGAGTTCAAGTGTACTCTTACACCGTTAATTATTTTACAGAGTACTTATTTTAATGACAGTACGAAAAATACGAAGATATCGTAAAAGTCGTTGAAGATTTATGCTTGAGCACAAAGAACTTACGAAACAAGGTTTTAACTGCGTGAGGTGTGGCATGAGACGCGATATTTTTTAAGGTATGATATAAGACGATGTATTTGTATATATGTTAAATATAGGGCCTTCGTTTGAGAACTCGTAAAATTGTGATAACTTTAATAACCAGTGCATCATGTGTTATTTCACATGACTTTTTTTTCACCTATGGTTTGGATTTAGTGTAATGATTAATGTATATTTGTTTCACAATGTGAATATTTTTTATGTGTTTGTGGAACAAAAGATATAACTGAAAAGTTTTATATTGTGAACTAGATACATATGAAATAAACACATTGAGAAACAAATTTATGTTAATCAGTATATTAATTTCTAGCCTTATATGGAAAAAAAATCATATGAAACAATACCTTATGATAATAGTTTTGACAGTTATCATAATATATGTGGTTCTCAAATAATTGAGCATTTAAGTCTATGTATATATTATTTATTATAAGAAAATTAATACACACACACACACACATATATATATATATATATATATTGTATAAGTAGCCTGTGATTAAATACTAAAAATATAATTCCGGATGGTTCTACAACTTTGTTTCAACTGAGTTTGTGACGTATGTGAATCTATGAAACTGTGAGTGATGTGATTAGATAAATTTGTAAAAATGTTAAATCAAAAGTTAAAAGTGTATGTATGTATTTTACAGTTAGATGCATTTTTTCAAATGGTTATCAAGTAAGTGTTTACTGTTAAAAGTCAACATCCTCACTTACTTTTTGAATTAACATTATAGGTCATTATGTTTGTAAGCGTCTCTTACCCCCTAAGCATTAGTCGAGTAAGAGTTTTCTTTCCCACTTGTCAGATAAGAACCTCGGTTGTTGTCATGTCTTTTATTGGTCATTATGTCTGTAAGTGGTTCTTACCCCCTATTCAGTGTGTATGTGTGTGTGTGTATATATATATATATATATATATATATATATATATATATATATGACTATAAATTTATTATTATTATTTCTAAATAGACAGTAATTCATGAATAAAAAATAGTTTTTAAGAGTTTTTATCAAATGCTTTATAATATAGTATAGATAAATTGTAAACTACATGGACGAAAAAGCAACAAATTAAAAACAAGAGGGACTAAAACCATAATTTTAGAAACACAAGGATGAAAACAGAAATTTACAACAAACCACAGGGACTAAGAACGTGATTTACTCTAAAAACAAATAAAAAATAATTTAAACGTTATTTGGTCCTAATTTCGGAGGGAGAATCCACGAGTGGAGCACGTGACACCCATACATGCTCCACCTTCAATAAGCTATTTTTATAAAAATATATGTATAATATTAAAAAAAATAATTACAATTTGCATTTATTAAACTTAATAAGTAAATTAATAATAATAAAAATAAAATAAAAAGCAAAATGTAATCTTTGATGGGGGCATAGTATTCGTTTTGAGTATAAGTTGTAGTCAATATCTTATTACAGATAATTCCGACAACATCAGGAGAAAAAGCTGCATTTATCTAAGTGGGCTTGTATTATGGTATATGTTTCCCTCGTTCAGATCATGAACTAGAACTCCTTTTCGCCTGTTGTATAGATCTGTTTCATTAACTGACTGTTTTCGACTGAATGATTTCATTATCATAAAGAAACGGACCCACCACGAAAGGTAATTGCAGCTAAACCTGAAGTAACATCAGTCTTGATTTCGGCTATTTGATGGTCTCTCTCTGGTCAAAGGCTTATGAAAACGTTTACAATATCATATAGTCTCGAAGCCGAAGAGGCATAAAAAACCCAGACGATTTGCACACTGTAATACGAAATACTAAAAGAGGACGTAAAATGTAGTCAATTAATATAATCGCGTTAATTCCAGTTTGCTAGATTTTATTGCCGTCAAACATAACACATTTCATTAAAATGACGAAAATATTTAAAAAAAACACAAGTTATCTTAAGAACGTATGCGGTAAGGAATCATAAAAGTAAAGTATTTGTCGTTTACAAGAATTTAAATGCATAATTATTCATTCGCTCTGCCAATTCAATAGGATTTACGAGATTTTGAATGCCAGTTTATGTATGAAACTGGTATATGACGAGAATAATATTACGCGTCAAATATAAACAACCATCTCATTCAATTAATCCATGGATGGCGAGATTTTGAATAACGACATTAGAGTGGTTCATAAACAAATTGCATAAAAATATGTACAGAGCTAATTCCAATAGACTTATTGGAGGGTCTTATTGACGTGCATCCAGTAGGAATTGAACGCACGAATTCGTCAATTATAAGTTCGGTGCTTTAACCATTCAGCCATAGATGCTTAACGGGTCATATTTATATAAAAAAAATGACTAGTTTAAAAATTGACTTATGGGCCGTTTACTAAACACTTACTTTGGTAAGTGCTTACCAGATAAATTTCTTCATCGGATGGACATGAGAAGTGCCAAGAATCTTACCGGGTAAGAGCGATAAGAAGGATGAAGAGTCTTACTCGGTAAGTAAGGATGATAACTCTTACCCAGTAAATTGTTGCATTCGATATGTTTTGATATACTAAAATCTTACACATCAAAATAAATCATAGTATCGACTCCTATCGGTAAACGCTTACCAGGTAAGCAATTGGATAAACAACCCCTTAATAATTTCTCCAATTTATATGTAACAATTAAAAGATTCCAAGACAAAGAAAGGGGCCGCATTGTGGTCATCACAAGGATTGAAGACTCATTTCACTTTACTGTTACGGGGCCCAACGCATACTCCTTTTATTCATATCTACTATTTTTTATATTAAATTATTAATATTATATTTCTATTTTTATGATTATATTTAGGCAAAAAGTTGATTACCGACAACTTCAACCGATTTTACATAAAATCCAGCTCTAATAACACCGACATAACAGGACACTTGTTGACTCGTATAACGGTTGAAACTAGCTGAATCCGGAACCTGTTTTATATTTGGACAAAGTCGTTCTGTCTCTTTGCCAACTGAACTACACGCTAAAGGCTTCATGATCATAATTAAATTGTATAGTATAAATTATATAAACCGACAAAGATTATATATGTCATGTTATTATTTCTTAAACCTGTTTTTTAAACTATAAAAACATTCTCAATTTTACAGTTACAAACTATTTTTTTTTATTAACCTGAATATCCAACCCACTATGCGAGCCGACTAATCCCAGGATGACCACCCGCTGTGTGAGCAGACTATTTCCAGGGCGACCACCCGCTTTGCCCTAGGCGAGGGTTTGTGTAAAAATAACGGTTATAGTGAGAATGTAAAAACATTTATGAGCATTTGGATGAGTTGACTTTTTTAACTAACTTAATTTTGTTCAACTGTAAATAAAACTATACGAATGTTTTGTTCTCAACTTCTCACCATAACTCTTATTCTCACCAGAATCGAACTCATCTTCATATACGTGTACGTGTCCGTGTGTAACGAAAATAATACAAAAATGACATAAGTAACGTAAGTTATATTCGTTCAAACAATTATTGTGTACATTTTACGAATTGAATCAGCTTTTCAGGTTGGTCAATTGAGTTATATATCGGTTTACTTTCGGGTTGGATTAGACGAGTCGATGGACTTATCGAATTTATATGTGTAGCTTTAGTTATGATGGTCTGAAAAGCCAACGATTTTTGTCTGTCCAAAATAAAGTTTGATAATTTCTGTTGGAAATGGAATCAAGTACGCCCCATCAAACTGATAGGGGCCGGAGAAAAAATATATATAAGAAAAAGGCGGAGGAGGGCGGTGGTGGGGGCGGTGGTGGTGCTGATTCTAAAGGGATAAATAACAACTAAACGCCAAGAAATTTTACTGTGGGAAGTGCGAACATTCTGATCCAGCTTTGGCTTTTTGCGATAACACACTGTTGCTTTAGTGGCTGGCAAAGATTAACGACAACTCATCTTTTTCATGGTTGGTTGCTATTGTGTTTATCTTTATTTTTTTTCTAAATTTTCCCCCAATTTTGTGCGATCTCGTTTTTCCCCCTTTTTCTTTTTCTTTTTTCTATCATCTTTTATTGATCAGAAACTCCAAACCCTTAATTTTGTGCCTTCACATTGGTCTCAACTATTGTAAAAAGATCACGACAATTAAGTGGGGTGTGGGGTTTGGTGTTCTCTTTAGCTTTCTTCGTATCCTAAAAAGATTGCACACCAACTGTTTGAGTGTTTGTCTCTTTGGTTTTCTTATGCCTTTGAGACCCTTCAACTGTTTGATTTGACCTTTGCAGTTTTATCTGCTCCAACTCTGATTGATTCTTCATACGAATTGATTAAGTCTTGAGATTGGGGTTGTTTGTTTCGATTGTATATTGAAGTTTTCAAGTGGGGTTTCATGATAAACTGAGGTTTGTCTTCTACTTTATTGTATTCCATCCTGCAATTTCTTGAAGTAAATTTGTTGGTTTTAGTGCAAGACTGGTATGTGATTTTTGTTTTAAAGTACCAAAGCAAGTTGATGTTTGTTTGTTGTCTACTAATTTGGTGGTCTATTTTAACTCATATCAAGATCATGTTGGCTGTGTGGCAGGTCCCCCAAATTCCCATTGGTAACAGAAAGATTTTATGGAGGAATGTGGATTTTCTAGGGTTTGAATATTGAAATTTGGGGGGTTTTGAGGTGAGAGAAAGATATAAAGAAATATATAAGGCAAGAGGTGGTGGATGTCAGTGGTAGCAAGTGGTGGTGCCTCTGCCTCTGGTGTCTAAATATTGATAATTTCTAGTTAAAAGAGTCTGTGAAAGTATGTGTCATTTGTAGCAGTGTCTCCTTGCTTACCCCATTCTTTTCACCATTTTTCGGGTTTATGATAGCAGCAGCATCCAAGGTAGCAAAAATCTCTTAAAAACCTTAAAAACTCATTTTATTCATTTTCAAGAAATCTTGAAACACCCTCTATTTGTGTAAACTTTCAATTAGAAATTAAGTGCTCATTTCTGGGGTTTAATTTTCCTATTTTCTTCTGTGCAAAACTCACTAGATTTAAACCATTCAACTGGTGGCGATTCTCGATTCGAGTTAGTTAATTTGGTTGAATCTTGGAGGTGATAACAGTTTTGGGGTGTTGAAGATGAAGTTCATGAAACTTGGATCAAAGCCGGATTTGTTTCAGTCGAATGCCGAAGATAATCGGTCAGTATGTTGTTAAATTCTTGTGAACTTATACTGATCTTGAAGAGTATGAAGGTCTGTAGCATATTATCTTTTGGATATCTTCAAACCCATCTTCAAATGCTAGCTCTTGATCTCTCTTTCTCACTCAAAATGCAATCTTTTTACTTATGATTCCTGATTTCATAATATATTTTGTGAAGAAGATGCATGGGTGCAATCAGTTCTTGAATCTATTAAAGTATTATTTTTTGAGCTTATTGAAAAAAACGTTTTCACTTTTTATCTTCGTTTAGATCATTTTACATTGTGATCTAGTTTATCAGTTAGTTTTTACCAAACATGATTAGTTTATGAGCTGTATGGTTGGTATTACATTAAGTGTTGAAAATATGAAGCTGTGTGTGTAAATTAATCTGTCTGTATAGGTTGTGAAGGTTTTTGTTTGAGAGGGATTTTTCATAAATGGAAAGGGCACGTTCTTTAATCGTGAGGGACAGGTTTAAAAAACCGTGACTTTCTGCATAAACCCCCCTAGAAACTTACTGAATAAGTCACTCTTTATATTATTAAGCCACTACCAAATAATCATGTAAAGCTCACCGAATAAGCCGTGAGTCTCTTTAAGCTCATTAAGCTGCTAACAAACCCTAGTTAGCTTTATGTCGAACATAGCCTAATATGCATCTTTAAGCTCTTACGTTTTGATCTGAACGATTTTGTTCATGTTCAGATACGTGGCGACCGATCTGGCTAGCGACATGATCGTAAGTGTTGGAGACATCAAGTTTTATCTACACAAGGTGCAATAGTTTCGTATTACGCTAATAAATTATGTCGACTTTCTTGAACGGTCGAATAAAATGTTGGTTACTGTTGTTTGTAGTTTCCGCTGTTATCCAAGAGTGCCCGTTTGCAGAAAATGGTTGCAGTTTCAGATACCGGAAACAATGAAGAACTCGAAATCCATGACATCCCAGGTGGCCCTGCTGCGTTCGAGATCTGCGCCAAGTTTTGTTATGGAATGACGGTCACCCTCAACGCGTACAACGTGGTTTTGGCTCGATGTGCAGCAGAGTATCTAGAAATGTACGAAACCGTTGATAAAGGCAATCTCATTTACAAGATCGAAGTGTTTTTGAATTCGAGCATTTTTCGAACTTGGAAAGATTCGATCATCGTTTTCCAAACGACCAAATCTCTTCTTCCATGGTCCGAGGAACTTAAGGTGGTTAGCCATTGTTTAGACTCCATAGCTTCGAAAGTTTCTGTCGAAGCCTCTAAAGTCGAGTGGTCGTATACTTATAATCGAAAGAATGAATCATCGTGTTACGATGGTGTGAAGAAACAACTAATGGTTCCGAAAGATTGGTGGGTGGAAGATCTGTGCGATCTTTCGAGCGACTTGTATAAACGAGTTATGATCACGATCAAGACCAAAGGGAAAGCGAGTTCCGATGTTCTTGGCGAATCTCTAAGAGCATACTTGCAGAAACGGTTGTCGTGGTTCGGGAAAAAAGACGGTAACGTTGGCAGGGATGATGCGAAAACTCGTTCTTTGATCGAAATGATTATCGGGCTCCTCCCGGATGAAAAAACCAGCGTTTCTTGCGGGTTTTTAGTTCATTTGTTGCACGCATGTGTTCTTCTCAACTGTGCAGAAACCCGAAAGAACGATTTGATGAGAAGGATTGGGCAGCAGCTGCAGAATGCAGCGGTTGCTGAAATCACGATTCTTGATGTTGACTTGGTTCAAGAATTGGTCGCTATATTCATGATGCGGGATGAGAGTAGCGAGAATGAGTTCTCAGAGGTGAAACATGTTGACTCGGCTGCAAAAGTCAGCGTGGCCAAGATTGTCGATGGCTACCTTGCTGAAATCGCAAAGGATCCAAATCTGCCATTGTTAAAGTTCGCGGATCTTGCAGACATGGTGTCGACTTTACCAAGATCAACCCACGATGGGATTTATCGTGCGATCGACATGTATCTTAAGGTAACTTATTGAATTTTCGTTTCAACTTTCGGGGTTTTTTTCATAGTAATTGTGGGTGTTCGAGCCAGTTTGTGCGTACCTTGACTAATCCCATAGGGCCATGAAGATTACGACCAGGAAAATCCTTCGGTGGCCCCGAGGGCGACTTTGGTATGCAGGACAATACAAAAATTCATTGTCCCTTACTAAAATTACTAAACTACCCATATCAAATTAAACCATAAAATGATGAAAACTACTCGGACAAGTGTTGTTTGCGTACTTAGATTGGCGACCCATGAGAAACGGCCCGAGTTCTAACCTTTATTTGGCTTGGTGTATCAAACAACTGATTTTAGTAATGAATTTTAACAGGAACATCCGGGGATCAGTAAGAGGGAAAAGAAAAGAATTTGCAGGTTGATGGACTGCCGGAAGTTGTCACCGGACGCTTGCCGGCATGTGGTTCAAAACGAGCGACTCCCTCTACGTGTGGTGGTGCAAGTCCTCTTCTTCGAGCAGCTACGCTCCACCATAACCAGTGGCACAAATGGTGAGGTCCCGGCTGAACCCACCATGGCTTTGCCACTGGTTGGGTCGAATGGGAGCTCAAGAACCGCAACAACAAATACGGAAGAAGAATGGGGGTCGGTGCCCACAAGTGAAGAGCTCAAGACACTGAAAGGGGAGCTTGAGAAAGATGTCATGAAGACAAATAAAGCAAAAGGGATGATCATGTCGAAAAGGACATTCATGAAGGTGTTTTCGAGCAAAGACAAAGATAGCGACAACGGAAGTTCGGATACATCCGAGGAAACAAAGTCGTCGTCGAGGAGCAGGAGGCAATCTTTGTCGTAGATTATGTTGTGTGTAAATTGTTGTTTAGGATGTTAAGCCGCCTTCTGTAACGAAAGAAAGGGGAAATGCGGCCTTTTCTTTGAGGGTTTTTTAGCATAATTAGAGACTCGTAGCGTGTTTTGAGAATTTGATGTAGCAGTGAAACGCTCTAAAAATGACGTTTCCAATGGGGGTCGTATTTAGTTTAGTGAAAATGTCGTCAATAATGAGGGTATCTCAACTGTTCAACGCCTGTTAACACCGTTTCAAGTCTACTGAAGGGGGTTCGGTTTGGCTAGCTGTTAACTTCGGGCCTCCATGTTATTAGTCAAGGTGCACGTAAGTTTACCCGAACACTTACAATTAAAAGATGGAACTTTTTGTTTTTGGTTTGTGTGAGATCCCACATCGGTTGGGGAGGGGAACAAAGGTTGTTTTATAAGAAACTGGATACCTCCTGCACCATACGCGTTTTAAAACCGTGAATCCATGTATATGGACAAAGCGAACAATATATGGGTATGATTAGCCTGAGATGTTACATTTTGCATTTTGAAAAATTAGAAAATCTAAATTCTCAAAATACCAAACAAGATATGGGAATAAGAAATGTATTAGATTATACTGCATAAGATGAATATTACTTCTTTTTGTTAACCGTGGGTATCCGTACCAGATGACAGAAAATACATGTTTACAACCAATGATGCAAATAATGAAGAAAATCAAAATGAGTTGCAGCCAAGAATGAACCTGCACTAGGCCCGAGTTCGGCTGCTCTCTGCGCTTCTTATGGGCGAAAAGTACCGATGTGCCTGCATATACCAAGCACAAAAGTTTCAGTCACAATACAAGGGGCTGTATATTGCCTCGTATCATGTAAGAGATGCTTACCCGGTCAGAGATGATGGTCTTTACCAACAATCTTACTGGGTAAATACCCAGTAAGTGAGGGCGGTGACTTTTATCTGATTAGCATTTACCGGGTAAAAAAAGCTTATATTATGCTATTTTGATGACCAAGAATTTTACCTGGTAAGGTAAGCGAGCTTGATGACTTTTGCCAGGTACTCGCTTACCCAATTTTTGCTGGTAAGTGACCCCTAAATCTCTCTGTCTAAAGGTGTTGGTGTACCAACAACAATCACTTGCAAGTTGCAAACATCTTAAGCCAAACGAGCATGTATATCCCACCTGGAGGTGGGCCCGTTGTGGGATGTAAGCAGATCTGACCTTTGCCCACAAAGATTAGTGTGGGTATTTCCGGGAAGAGGTCAAAACTCAAAAAAGGTTTCTCATTTTGGAATTTAAAGAGGTCTCAAATCGGGCACTATTTGCCATTTTAGATTTCATGCGTACAGGAGCTAAGAAAATTACCATCGCTTCTTTAGCGGTTGGTCTTTCTTGATGATCATACTTAAGCAGCTGGTCAAGGAAGTCGATCGCCTATGGAAGAAAAACATATCAACCACAAAACAAGCCAAGCGTTGGGTTCTCGTAGACCACCCATTTTTCGAGATACCCTGAGACACACAGTGAAGGTTTGGTATGTTTTTCCTGTGATTTTTCACTGTGTTTTTCATGCAAAGGTTCGGTTTTTTTCATGCCAAAGTCTAGTGTTCTGCTGTGAAGGTTGGACGAGATAAGAAAAACACTCATCCAAGGGGTCGACTGTGTCTCACAGATCTCACGAAAACAGGTGTGTCTCACGATCCCAAATCTACAAGCCAAATGCAAATAGTTCAAGATGCATATTTAGACATATATGGATAAATATTTAACCTCCGCCACAGCTAAGTGTTGGTTATCAGCGTTAACAAACTTTGTCCACGGTTTCCTGTTGTGCCTGGGAGCCAATAGCAGAAAAAAAGATTATTAGAATTAAAACGAAAAAACTTACAAACGAGATGAGAAGATGTTACCAACCTGCCAACAAGGGCGGAAAGATGTGGGTCTAGCTCTAAAAGGTACCTTTGTAGATAAGTATTTAACTCATCGGTACCTAATACCTACCACCCAAAGAAGAAAACAAAGATATAGTTTTCATAAAACTCGATCCTTATAAAAAAACTGCAATAACTCACGACCGTTAGTATACAATAGGATAACCATAAGCACATGACATACCAACACCAAAACAAGAACCCTCCAAAGGCGACAACAAGAAACAAGAGGCATCATTGGTTTTCAAGATATGGGAATTAAACATCGAGGAAATCGCATTTCATAGTCACACACAGACAAACACATATAGGGGAAAACCCGATCTCAACCATTCAATGAGTTTCATTTTAAGATAGAAGTCAAGGTCCTTTACAGGTTTTCTGTGTGTGTTTTACACGTTTTGTTCTTGTGTGTGTGTTTCATATATGAAACACATTTACATGTGAAACAAACCTATATGTTTCATGTATGAAACAACACCGCACAATTTACATGTATTGTTTCATAACAGTTTTCATGGTTTTTAACATTTTTACGATTTTCATTTGATTTTCAACCCATATATGTGTATATATGTATAGGGTTAAGTTCAGGGGGAAACGCTAAATAAATGGAAAACTCTCTTTAAGTCTTTATATATACATGTATATATATATAGGTGGAGGTTCAAAGGAGAACACCTTCATTTTAAAAAAAAGCAAAAACACCTTTATCACATGTGATAATACACGTGAGGACCTAGTGGTGTGTGGGTGACTTCGCTTGCGACCTAGGTTATGCCAAAGGTGGGACGTGTCTCTGATTTAGTATCACATGTGATGGACTACGATAAAAGGGTGATCTCGCATTTTTGTAAAATGAAGGTGTTCTATGACCCAAACAGTTGTTTATGCAAACACACTTCAAACAAATGTGGATACTTGTCCGTTTTTCCTTGAAGGATGCAAAGCTATAACTCTTAAAGTAGGGTTGGGTTCCGATGAGAATGGAAGTTACGGTGAGAAGGGTAAGAAGAGATCTCCGCCCTTGGATCAATTCTAATTGAAAAGAACCACTAGATCAATACTAATGAGATACACTGGATCAATTCCATTCTAAAGCGCAATTCATAGGTTGTTTTGGGATTAAAAGTGATCAAGGGTCCAAATCCCTTCTTATACTTCTCATCTTAACTCCTATTCTCACACGATTCTTCATCCTTACAGTAATCACCAATCAAAGTACCATTGCAAGTAAAAACAATCATAAATACAAACCACAGCTGAAAACAATGTGTACCTTAGCAATTTTGACTAGTTGATCATGATTGTCTTGCCCAAAAAAGAATGGTTCCTTGCGAAATATCTGTAGACAACAATCCGCTTCGAGATAAGCATTTAAGCTACAAGGCACCTTAACACAGCTTCAAAGATCTTTTGTGTCCCTTTACTATGTGAGGGATCAAACTCTAGTACCGTCGCAGGTTGCCATGTACATGTTTTTGGTAGATCAAAAACTTGGACCAGAAAGATCCCCTTTTACCTACTAAAAATCGTTTGATTTTAGATGCCTACATTGAGGCTTAATAGAGAAGAGAAATAGAAATAAATTCTAACGGTTTGCTGATTATAATAGATGCAGGTTGTCATATAAATCATAGGTTGGAGCAAATGTAATCACCATCCCGGCGAACATGCAGCCAAGGCTCCACAAATCTAAAGAGTAATCATAATCTTGCAAATCAACAAGAAGTTCTGGACCTTTGAAATATCTGCAATCAGAAAGTAAACGTGAGTCAAAAAAAGATTAAACCATAATCCATTAAAAGCACTTCAAGCATTAGTTCTAATTGTTTCTCTTAACTACAAGGGGGTTGATCATTCAAAGATCTTGGATTCTTGTCGATATGAAATCATCTCGCTGGAAAAAGTTTGTTTTTTAAATGGCAAGAGTAGAAATTTGTAGGGTACATAGTAGCATGATCCTCATGGCGGTAAAATTACTTCAAAGTTGTACTTTAGCATAACTCTTCACATTTATGGACATCTTATGTATATATAGCTTAAATAAAAGAAACATTTAAAACTTGAACTATCCAAATAATTGGGGCTTCTAGATCTTTTCTACTTCTCCCATCTTCTCCATGATTCTCTTATTCATACACACTCATCTCTAAACCTTGTTTTGTTGTCAACACCTGTGCTTGTCAATTTTTGTTAGGTTTTTCTCGATACTTCTAGGCTTGCTGTTTGTGTTTGTAGAATATAGCATCCCGCTAAAACTTAGGGGCCGTTTACTGAACACTTACTATGATAAGGACTGAAAATCTAACCTGGTAAGAGGGAAGACAAGGATCAAGAGTCTTACTCGGTAAGTGAGAGCGACGACTCTTATCCGGTAAGCGCTTACCAAGTTTAAGACGCTTACCAACAATCCATTTTGATGACTGAAAATATCACATGATAAGGTAAGTGAGGGTGAGGTTTCTTGCCGATAAGCGCTTACCGGAAGAGTGTTTGGTAAATGGCCCCTTTAGTCTTGTGAGCAAGTTTACCGATTAATTTGGTAAGGATTAAATACTCTGCGTTATTTTGTCTATTTATTTGATTGCCACACAAAAAGCGGAGTGACGGACGCACGCACATACATACCCTTCTCATGCCTTCTAGATCACCATGAATTCTCATTCCCCCAATTTAACGTGGAATGAAAATTTAGGCTTCTGGGAGAATGGGTTCTTATTTTATATAAAACCAAACAGTTACGCACGCACGCACATACATACATACATACATACATACATACATACCCTTCCTATGCCTTCTAGATCACCATGTTAGAATAATGGCTGTCAGGATGTTTTATAACAATTTGGTATCTTTAAGCAGTGGCTTTATGAAATTCTACTAATCCTTTGACCACATGTTCTATTTTCTAAAACATGAATATCTTAGGGGCTGTTTGGTTCAGACAGGAGAATGGAAATGAAAACGGGAATGAATTCTCATTCCCCCAATTTAACGTGGAATGAAAATTTAGGCTTATGGGGGAATGGGTTCTTATTTTATATAAAACCAAACACTTACTTTTATTTTCAATCCCATTAATTACTGCTTAATACCTCTAACCAAACACCCCTTAAATTATCTATTACATTCATGTACACATTAACTGTCGCTTGAATTTATCCTGCGTGTCTTATAAGTAGCCCGGACTTGGATCTCCCTGTCTTCACTGAGGTGTTATTGACCAATAAATTTGCTGTCAATATGTGCTACCCAAAATAATTGTGATAAACATATTCAAATCATGCCAAATAATCTGTTGAATGTAATGTAGAGGGCATAAGATATCCTCGTTATCCCTCAAAGCATATAAAGAAATCAGACCTCGAAGCTACACGAACATTATACTCTTTCCCTGGATGATAAAACTCTGCAAGACCCCAATCTATAAGACGAAGTTTGCGCTGACTATGATCAATCATCACATTGTGGGGCTTCACATCGCGATGCATGATTCCTTGAGAGTGACAAAAGTCTAATGCCTTCAAAAGAACCAACACGATTTTATATTGGAAAAGTGTACTTTTAATATCTAGATTACCTAGGCAACTTATTTAGACAACAAGAAGTTCAAAATACAAATAAACTGAAGCCCATCAAGAAAACCGCTCAACCATAGAGGGACAATCAATCACCATAGAGGCAAAGAATAATTAGATGACTCGATGACCAAATTATTGAGAACTACGACTAAATTTTCAAATCAGCATCTGTAAATCAAAACCGTCGCTGTCGAGAAGATGTTATCATAAGAAGATGAACATTATTGGTTACACAATTCACTCATACAAGAGACAAATGTAGCAAATATTACCAATAGGGTTCATCTATGTCCTAAGTAACTCTATTGGAAATATTTAATGCATATGTCTCTTGCATGAGTGAATTGCGTATGTGACAATGCCTGTCTTTTTATAATAAAGGCTTCTCGACATGCTATAGTCTTGATCTACAAATGTTCATTTGAAAATTTAGTCAAAGTTCTCACTAATTTGGTCATTGAGCCATCTAATTGT
This sequence comes from Cynara cardunculus var. scolymus, assembly GCF_001531365.2. NCBI lineage: Eukaryota > Viridiplantae > Streptophyta > Magnoliopsida > Asterales > Asteraceae > Cynara > Cynara cardunculus. The sequence goes on along the minus strand of NC_037534.1, from coordinate 5,080,693 downwards.
TCTTTGCCTCTATGTTGATTGATTGTGTCTCTATAGTTGCTCGGTTTCTTCAATGGGCTTAAATTTATTTGTTTCCTAAACATTGTGTTGTCTAAATAAGTTGCCTAAGAGACCAAAAAAGTAAGTGATGTGGGATAATTGCCTTTAGAAGCTCGTAGATGTAATAGCGGATATCATAATCAGTAAGTGTTGGATAGAGCACTTTGAAATCTGTGTTATTCACATATTCAAATACTAGACTTGGTGTCTTTGATTGCTGATCTCTAACAATATCTAGCAACTTCACAATATTTGGCCCGCCACAAAGGTTTTGTAGGATTTTGATCTCCCTCTTGATCTGCATTAAAAAACTGAATAAACAAGATGTATGTTGGTTCAATAATGCAACATGGAAAGAGAAAGGTGTGATGCGACATGATGTATGTTTGCAAAGTGTTCAATGTTAAAAGGCAATTCAAATGATCTAAAATTCTAAACCACAGGTGTAATTTTTCCCCTGTGACAACTATCAACACATCTGAAGTCCTATTAACTTGTTTTTGCTAATGTGGGTATGACGATGCATATGGAAAATGAGAAAAAGAAAGTCATAAAAGAGCTTCCTAGTTGATTATAGTAAACTAGCTAATTAGTAATTACTACTTTACTAGAAAGCATTAGATGATGGATAAATTCCAAAGTTAATTGTTTTGCATTTTGATTGTAATTTGGTGCAAGGAATGAAAAAGTGTGTTTCCCCCGCCCATTTTTTGACAAAAGTATTAATCTGTATTTATGAGTTTTCCATTAAGTAATTTATTAGGTTGTGGTCTCCTTGGTGAGAACTACGCAACAACGTAAAGTTTGTCCAAAATGGAAGTCAGGTGTATGAGAAATCGAATCTCAAATTGGAGCATTTGGGGTAAAACACAAAGGTGACTTTGTGGAAAAAAAGAACTTGTCCCACATAGGTAGGGAATCCAACTAAAAGTCTGTTTCATGTTTATATTCCTTCACTCATGTAAACGGGTAAGGCAAAAACTCTCCCTCACGTGCGAGCGCAGGGGTTTTAATCATGATCCTATATGAGGTCCGGACCACTGAACTTGTGTGCATAGACACGAATGTTCTGTCGGACCGAACAAAATGTTAAAACCTCATTTTGCTTTGTTCTAAAATTTTAAGTGATTGTTGGCTTTCCATGTAAAGTTTAATTCTTGCTTCTACAACACCCACCCAAATGAATCTATATAATAGGGTGTTCTGATACTCTCCTCTTCTCCTCCCCCTCAATGGTTGAAGTAGATGTGCTATCAAGTGTGAAATCCGACAGTTCATATTGCTTTGGCCATTAGCTATGTACCCAGGGAAACAGATGTGCGGCAATGAATCTATTTCTTAAGGGAACTATGTCCAACACAAGCCTCAACCACCCTGTCAACATTCTATCAAATCCATAATATTTTCTCTTACTTTTGTATTATTTTTCTACAAATCTCTTGTAAGATCCCACATCGGTTGGTTAGTTCCCCTATAAGGAACTGGATACCTCCTCTATCAGATGCGTTTTAAAACTGTGAGTCCAGGTGTATGGACAAAGCGGACAATATCTAATACGATTAGCCTAGGATGTTACACCTCTTACTGGAAACAAAGAGTTATATTTCTTCTTTCCCCTAGGGACTCAAATGGTCATCACTCATTCCATAAATGCTTGTGAATCCCAAGATAATTTTGACCTAGAACTCTCGAAATGAAAAAGCTAGAGCATCGAAATTGAACTAGGATTGAGTTAGCATGGCATGTTCCAACAGCATTGCTGCAGATATGTGGTATTTGCTCTCTTGATTCAGTCACTGAACTTAAAATTTTAAAACGGTAACAAGCTTCCAAATGGCAAGACTGAACAGAGTAATAATATGACTCTCATCCTACAAAGTTCACCCACGTGATGAACATTTCTTCATATGAATACTTCTAGTTAGTGAGCCAGAAAGATACTAATGACGGTGTTAAGAAGAATTGCAAGCAACTAGTAAAGTGTCAAGAGAGGTCTAGACGGGTGAAAGGAAAGAAAGGTACATATTGCCTCATATGGCTAGTCCCTGCAGTGGTAGACCTTGGCTATGATAATATATGAGATATATTCTCCAAAAGTCCTTAAAGAGAGAGAGAGGAGCTTCCAACATATATTGAGAAAAAACAGTTGAAGTCTAGCCGATGCACGACTCTAACACAGGCAGCAATTGTCCTAGAGTTTCGAGAGGGGGCAGACAGTGAGACAGGTGAAGGGCAAGACGTGTCCATACTGCCTCAGTGCGTCTAGTCTCTAGAGTGAGAGGTTTTGGCTCTGATAGCAAATAGTTCAGTCTAGTCGACTTGGGAGTTGGGATCTAACATCACTATAGGTTGTTTGGCTGGTTTTCTATCAAGTTCCTGTATGGATAAAGCTGTCTGTTTTAACTAATCTGTCAGGGTTTTGTTTGGGAGAGTTCTTCTTTTTGATTGGAAAAACTTTTCTCTCGCGTGAAGCTCCCGCTGGAAGGATAAGTCACTTTCTATATCAACAATAAACTTGGGAATAGAGGCGAGAAAAGGGTCTAACCTTCTTCTTTTTAACGGGTTTAAGGATCTTGATGATGCATTTTTCGTCATTTGTAATATGAAATCCCTCAAAAACCTCGCTATATTTTCCTCTTCCAACCTTTCTCGACACCTCATAATCGTCTTGTTCCCTGTAAGATGATCAAAATTAGATTTAACAAAAACAAAAGACAATACTCAAAAGTAACCAATAGATGGCAAGATAGAGGTCTAACCCCCATTGAACAGTAAGCGACTCATAATCCCAATACTCCTTAGGCCGAGTAACATTGACGTCGGTATAAACCCTTGCCTTTGACGGTGCGCCGGGATGGCGGAAAGCTTTACCGATCTTCTGCGCCAGTGTTTCTTTCAGAGATGACGTAGGCCGGAGGCAATACAATGGATATGATGATGAAATAAGCGGCTGATTTAGGGTTTGTTGATGAGAATACCTATGTCTATTATTACGTTTCTGTTTTTGCTTGCCGGAGTGGTGTTGCTGCGGTGGACCACCAGCGACACGAGTGGCGGCGGAAGCGAAACAACGGAGGAGTGCGGTGGAGAATGGAGAAATGGCGGAGGAGTAGAATGGGAATTGGATACCGGTGACGGAGGAGGAGGAGGAGGAGGAGGCGGTGAATTGCAGAGGAGGCCTTACGGCCATCAAAGGGCTACAAGTATTATCAACGACAACCGTGGACAGGAGGATCGAGATGGCAATCCTGTTTATTTCCGCCTTTTCAGATTTTTGTTTTTTATTTATTTTTTTATCAAGAAAAAACATTTTTCAAATTTTTTAACAATTTAATTTATTTTTTAAAAAACAAAGTAATATATTAAACAATAAAAACAAGAGGAAAAGATGGTTATACCTTCTATATAAGAGGTTGGGTTCACGTGAAATCAATGGATTTTCGTGAGATTCGTAAGATCAATTTATGTTTATTGATCAACTTTATAAGCTAATTGTCTAAAGTTGCATGGTGGCAATTTTGTGATTATTGAGAAATATCGTGGCAATTTTATAATTATGAATGTTCAGATTGTAGATCTAATACAAGGGTTGATAATTGGTCTCACGGGTCTCACGAAAACCCTTTTGTCTCACATGATCTCAAGTCTTCTATAAGTGATAAAAAGACCAACAAATGTTAACAAAAACGAGACAAACGGGAATACACATAATCGGGTCAACGAGACAAACGGAAATACAAAGAGAACACAGCCCTACAAACAAAGAACCCAACTAGAAACTAGTCATCCAACTCTTGACCCCCGTACCATTTCGTCCACGATATGTTGGAAGTTTTTTGCACGTTTTGACATCCATTAGAAGGAAAGAAGTTGAAGAGCGAAATTCGATTCACTTGTTGAATTGTGGCACACGAAAATGTTTGATTGTTGCGATAGCTCCAAATCGAATAAAGATTGGTCCAAATCACCGTCTTCCAGATAATCCGCCTAGAATACGGAATAGCGTGAGAGTCCACACAATCAATCAACTCCTCAACCGAGATCGATGACATAAGACACCACACCCACTAACTAAATACAGTCTTCCATAGTTGAGAGGACAACAAACAGTTGATGAAACAATAGCCAGTGGTTTCAAGCTCGTTACCACAACACGAACAAACGAGGGAATGGAGATGCACAACTTAATCATTAACAACCGATCTAACTGGAACTCTCTTGGACTCGCTCGCTATTGGTATGGTATGTTGATATACTTAATCAATTTTTTTATCTAATCGAAGCTTTATCTTGTCATAAAAAGCTACATCTGACACTGATCCGTCTCAAATAGATTTGAATCGCTTAAGGACAGATGATCTGGTCACACTGTCTAATTTGGGACCAATCAAACAGAATTGAACAATATAATTCTCGTATCCATATATATATTTCTGAACAAGACATGTATAGTCTGATTCGATTTATTGGTTTTTCTATTATGTCCCTACAGGCCATATTCAATTGGTAACCACCAAATCCGACATTAAATCCATAGTCAGCAGTATAAAATTTAGTGTAAATAATAAATTTTCTTCAATAGGTAACATTAAGGTGCCGTTTACCAAACACTTATCCGGATAAATGCTTACCAAGTCACTTTACTTTACTGGATGGATATGACAATGAATAAAAATCTTACCCGGTAAAAGCGAAGGCAAGAATCGAGAGCTTTCCCCTGTAAGTGAGAACGAAGACTCTTACCATAGTTAGCGTTTATCGGGATAAATTGTTGCACACGATTTGTTTTAGTGAATAGAATCTTACTTGATAAGTAAGCGATAATGTTGAATTTTACGGGTAAGTGCTTACCTAGTAAGTGTTTAGGTAAACGACCCCTAAATCTTACATCAAAATATAAGATCGTAAATATATTTTTTTACACGTATTTTTTATTTATTTATCCCATTGGTGTAAAAAAAATAATGTCTACACCAAATTTTCTATGTTATTATTTATTACACCAAATTTAATATGTTATTATTTATTACACCAAATTTTATATGCATGTTTAAATGATTTAATGTGAAGTTTAGTATTTAGTCTCCCATTAGAAATGGTGTTGAGGCTTACCATATAGAGATTTAATATAGAAATGATTAAGGTAAATTGTATGAAAAAGTAACGTCTTTTAACTTGATTTTTATTTTGAGTAACGTATTTTTAAAAGTTCTATTTTGGTACCTAAGATGTAAAGTTTTAAACATTTAAGTATTCGGGTAACTGGTTGAAGTATTAACCGGTTATCATGCTGATGTGACGAGTGATGCGTTATTCAACTCAGTATTATTTGTTAGTGACATGGATTTTTTTTAAAATTTAAAATCAATCTTTTTTTAAATTTAAAATTAGTCTTCAACCGGTTATTCGAGTACTTAAATGTTTAAAATTTTACATCTTATGTAACAAAATGAAAGTTTTAAAAATATTATACCCAAAATATGAATCAAGTTAAAGTAAATTATTTTTTCATGCAATTTACTCAAATGATTATCTCTTAATTTGTTATCTTTCCAAGGATTGTTTGTCAATCTCTTTATATCTGCATAATCATTTCCAAATATTTTTAATTTAATTTTCTCCATTTATGATATCGACACAATCATATAAAATTATATTTAAAGTAACATAATAATTTCAAATTATTTTTTTGGAAAGAGGACGATACCTCTAATAATTGATTGACGAAAATAAAAGATACACCTACCAGCGTGATATTAATCGCCCAAAAACACACATCCACCTAAACAATCGAACATGTCCCATGATTGGAATGGAGAGCACTAGCTGGCCCTTGATCACCTTTAATCTCAAACTCACACATGAATCGTGCTTGATAAGAGATTGATCTGGTGCATTTCATACTAATATGTATCTAAGGGTAGATATTACTTCTTACACTTCTAATTTTAACTATCATTTTCACCAGAACCGAACCCTATATATATATATATATACTATACACAAAAAACTTATTATTGAATACTCGGGGTCGGGATCGAAGGATATTCCCATCCCTAAGCCTATCTCCAATTAACAAAATTGAATATTCCTATTCTCGGTCCCCGATTAACAAATTTAGAGACTTCCATTCTCGTCTCCGTCCTGATCCAAGTCGAGAATTGCCCAATCAAACGAAATTAAATATCGGGTTTCCGTCACATACGATTATTTTCATTCCATATCTAAAATCTCATGATTTTATCAACAAATGAAAAAAATGTTGAAAAGGACGGTCATATAGTCAACGTTTAAAAAAGTCAAAATCAATCAAAGTCCAAAAGTTACCGCGATTCATGATTCAATGGACCGTTAGAAATATAAAAGAACACGTGACTTTCCATATCGAACGGTGGCCGGTTTTGCACGTGGGAGCCGTGACCCAAACGAACAGAAAGCGCGAAACCTCCAACAATGAAAACCACGTACACATTATCGTTACTATATATAAAAACCGATAACAGGTGATTGTGGAGAGTTTTCATTCCCTCCGCCGCCGCCATGGAAGAAGTTAGGGCTAGCTCCGCTTGGGTCGCTTCTCATTCTTCTCACGTCACCGTCGATTCGGAAGGTAGGATAATCGTCTTTTGAAATGCTTTTTTCCTTTGAAATGCTACTGTAGAAAGGCACATGTGGTTTGCTCATATGGAAGCATTGGAGCTGTTCGTATAAGGTTTTGCATGCGTTCACGTGATTTTGAAAGTGATTTTTGTATTTTGATTTGCAGGCATTGAGAAAGTGGTGGAAAGTGTTGAGAATTCCATTCCGAAAGTGGAATGGAATTATGAAGGGATTCATTACTTTGATAATGGTCCTTTAACAGTTCAATACTTGTTTGTTCTGGATGCTTTGAATTTCTGCTTTTGGCCAGGTAACATTCACATTCTGAAAGTGCATTATATTGTATCAGGTTTCAATTGAAGTTGAAGATTTGGGAATTGGGATCCAATGGGCTACTTTTAAGCTTTAAGTAGGTTGTGCATTTTCAACATTTTGAGAAAAAAAGTGACTACTAAATTAGATTTTATAGCAAGAACGACAAATAGAAACTGGATGGTTTAAAATTTGCATCATAATCCTTATCAATTTGAAAATTGATTCTTATCTAATTCAAGAACATTTGGTTATGTAAGCCTTATAGAGAAACAGAATTGCTAACAATCTCCTATTATGTGTTTTAAATGAGTCCTATAGACTAGGACTTTATTTAACAAACTACTAAGCAAGCACAGGACTTGGTAAACCTAAACCTGGAATTCATGGAATGAACCTGAGTTCCATCAGCTAGTTTACTTGATGGAGAGCAGAGTCTTAGCTGTGTTAGAAGTTTCTGAAAAGTATCACGCTTCAGATGTTATGTAAAAAATGTCAAAGACTTGTTCTTGTGAGCCATAGTACTCCAACTTCATCACTCCATCTTCCACTAAGTCACATAAAGAATGATTATACACATGGATGTGCTGTCACTTCATGTGAAACACAACCTGAACCCTTGAGATACCAAAGACCTACGTTAGGAGTTCCCTTTAGATATCTCAAGATGCGTTTTACAGCAATCAGATGGGATGCACACACAATATGTCGTGCTTTATTCTTGTGTGTAACCTAGCTCTTCTAGCACACTTCTCGTCCAGACAGCTTGTGAGGCATAAGCTACAGCTGCTATATATTCTGATTCTGTTGTTGAAAGAGTAACGACTGCTTGTTTCTTTTGAAGACCTAGCTACTGCTCTGTCACCCTTTGAAAATGCATGAACAAGAAGTACTCTTCCTTCCATTAATATCTCATGTTTGATCACTGTCTATGTACACTCGCGTTTCTCCAATTCCTCTTTGTTTGTACCACATGCCGTTGCCCAGAGTTTTCAAGTACTTTAGCACTCTCTTGTCAGCTTGGAGGTGTATCTTGGTAGGCCCAGCCATCCAGACATGTAAACACACTGCAGATCTGGTGGCGTGGTGGTTATGTACATTAGACTTCCAATCATTTGTTTGTAAACTGTCTCATCTACTCTTTCTATGTCTTCATCTCTGTCAATTTACATCCTGGATTGCTGTCCTCCACCCCGAAACGTCTCAGAACCTCTATTGCATATTTATACTGTGAAACATGAATGCCACTCTATGCCAAGGAAAAACCTCAAATTTCCAAGACCAGACATATCAAGCTTCTTTTGCATTGAATACTCAAACTCTTGAAATATTAAAGGATCATTACTAGTGTAAATGAGATCATGGCCATAGAAACACCGAGAATAAGAACTTTACTTCCACTGCCTTTTTGAAAAACAGCATTTGTTCATTCGGGCTCTTCTGAACACCTTCACTGATGAAAATAAGTTTGAATACAACTAAACCAATCCCTTGGTTCTTGTTTCAATCCATATAAAGGCTTTGTTAAGCTTGTAGACTTTTTGCTCACTTCCCTTGATTTCATAACCCTTTGGTTGTTCAATGTAAACATTTTCTATTAAAGTTCCATGCAAAAATGCTGCTTTGACATCAAGCTGGAAGATCTTCCAGCCATTGTGATTTTTGAGCAGCCATAGCAATCACCATCCTTTTCATCTGTTCTCTCCTCTTGACTCACTTTGAGGGCTTGACTCACAATCGAGAAAGTTTCAATATCTTTGGCCTCTTCTATGGACATCACAATGTATCATATATGTGAAATCATCTTTGACTGTTCGTAAAAATCTTATTCATCACACGCCAATTAGGTATCTCCTCTCCATTCCTTCTCCTTTGGTTGGTTATTGCCATAAATCTTGCAAAATATCCTGTGATGTGTCACTGCTCTGCATCTCCTATATCTCAAAGTCTCTTCTCAGTTGTTGAAGGAGGGACTTGTTGGCATGAGCATTGCATGAGAACTTTTTCCATGAGTCCCATATTAGCTGTGCGTCTGTCAAGAATCTGTTCAAACGTTACCCCATCAATTGCTTGAAAGTTGTAATGCTTCACCTTGTGGTCTTTCACTCATTCCGTGATTTTTGGTAAATGATAGATCATAGACCTAAGGAAGTACTGTAGATTATAGCCGTGATACAGATGAGTAAGGGCCTGTTTGCTAGCAGCTTAATGAGCTTAATGGACTCACAACTTATTCGGTCGGCTATAAATGACTGTTTGGTAGTGACTTAATAATATAGAAAATAGCTTCTTCAGTAAGCTTCTAGGGGGGAGTTTATGCAAAAAGCTAAGTTTTTTCCAAACCTGCCTCTCCCAATTAAAAATGCATGTTCCTTTCATCTGTTAAAAAACCCTTTCAAACAAAAACCTTCTCAACCTATACAGACAGATTAATCCCCACAGACAACTTTATCGATATACAACTTAATGAAAAACCTACCACACAGCCCCTAGCTTGTATTTGCTTTAAGTTTTGATATCATGAAGTTAATTTATTAGCATCAGTAAGAAAGCTATTGTAATTCTTTGTTCAACACACTTCCCTTAATTGACTTATGTTCAGCATCAGAGAGATACTTAACTCAAGTTGATTGTACATTTTTTAAATTCCTGTCTCTTAACATTTTTCTTGGTTGCTCAATGATAACAGACAAGGAGTTAAACTATGATGATTTGGCTTCAGGATTGAAAGCAGCTCTTCAAAACGACCCATCTGTGTTTGATGCTGATCGACTTCAGAAGTATACTGGTAGTTCACTTGAGTCTTCACTTATTTCTTTCTGAAACTTGAGCTGGTGCTTATGTTGTAGATGAAGATTGTCCCTTCTTGCTTAATTCTTATATTGACTAATGGTATTAATGCTACTCTCATTAAGCTACCCAAGTATACCATTTTTTAATAAAACAAGAATGAAAAACATAGGTTTAGATAGAAAAGGATGTGGGTATCAGATTTGGCCAATCATTTACAGGATGCTGTGAAGTTCTTGTGCTTCATACTTCAGTAATGCTTGTGGGTAGAATTGGCATCACCAAACACGGTTAAATGGAACAAATGGTTATCGTCTTCAAGAATGGTAATACTGATTGATTAACCTTATGGTTATTGTCAGGCCCTGAGTTGCGTGAACTGTTGAAATGGCCAAGACCGCTTCCTTTGGAGGATGAACGGGTTCGCTTGATGCACGAGGTATGTTTTTGGTGTTGGTATAATTTCATCACATTTCCAAAATTTTAGTTATAAGAAACTGTCCTGAACTAGTTGTGTGTGTATGTATATATATACATGCATATATGTAGAGGTGGGTTCAAGAGAGAACACTAAAAGAGGCGAACAAGGGAACCCATCCGGGGCGTCTATCTATTTTAATTTGACGGTCGTGAATAATATGAGCCATCTACTTTTTAGATCCGACGGTTATTTTTGTGGGTTCTCTCTTGAACCTTTCTTTGTATATGTATATATGCTCTGTAATAAATAACTAAACTTATGACTTAGGTTGGCTTTGAGTTGGAGAGAAGCTTTGGGGGAAAGGCGTCCAACATTGTGGAGTCTTGTGAAAAATCAGCTGTAAAGCTTGTTGCCATTATTGCACGTCATTTTCCTGGTATTTTCTACCCCTTTTGGCGCCTTCAGTTTTCATCTTCTAACATTCGATCAACTAGCTGCATCTATTAAATAACAATGAAAAAGATGTTAAAATACAAATTATTGAAAATGCTGTAGGTTTCCGAGACCACACAGTGTACAAAGGTCGCCAGGTGTTCTTGTATAAAAGAGCTCAGATATTTGCTGCTGATTTATGGGGTGCATTCAAGGGTCAAAGATACGGAGAATTCAGTGACATAGGTTCCATCACTATATTTGCAGACTATATTGTTCCAGCCGTGCTTCAGCAGCTTGGAGTATTGAGATATAGTTTAACCTTAGCCAACAGAATTGAGGCTAATAAGGAAATTGGTTCAGGCAGTGAAGAGGAAGTTGAGTTACGAGCTTGCTCCATATATGCGGTGGAAAAAATGAGGGATTTGATCTGTAAAAGAACTGGGAAACAGGTTATACGACCATTTTTCATTCTGCTGTTTGTGCTTTTTGGACATACTAACAAGTTTTTTTTAGGACACTTTTGAAATAAAACGTTCTATCAGTATTTTGTATGACATAATTTGAAAAAATGTCTTATAAAAACAAAAAGACGTATAACCTGCTAGTCTGAGAACATGTTTATAAAACTTCTAACTTTTGATCTATGATTTGTTGTTTCAGGTGTTGAGTGTAGAATTGGATCTTTGGTTGTGGGCATTCGGCGTTTCAAACCCTTCTCTTCAACATCATCGTACACTGTCTATTTATTACTGAGCTAAGTTTCCCGCAGCTATGGCCTATACTCGCCTTATAGTCTCATTAGTTACGAGTCTTGGAACAACGAGAGAATTTTATCTAAAATGCGAAACTGTTACATGTTGATGTCCATAAGATATCTTATTTTGGTCGAGTGATTAAAAGAGTTCTGAAAGTTGGTAGATTTGCAATTGCTGCTAATATGACCTCTTTTTCTTTCTTTATTGTCCTGCTTCTCAGTGAGTTATTGACAATTAAATCATCGTATTTGATTTTTCGTTACAAAAATGCAATAAAGAAGACAACGGTTTGCTAGAACGAGCGATTTTGGATAAAATGTGTCGAATATAGTGCTTTGTTCTTTTGGCATCTACACTTTCACAATTTGTCCAAAGCGCTCGTTTTTGCAAACCATAGTTGTAACGTTATAGATGAATGGTGTTTGGTTTGCAACTAAATCCAGGACCGTAGTTATTTATGGCGGAGGTCATACCGAGGGTTGAACTATTAACCTTTTGGAAGGCTGGACTTTACTAGTAACATAGATACCGTTGTGCCAATGACCATTTGGTGTCGTACTGCTAATATTAGTTGCAAACTAAACATCATCCATGCGAAAAATATAGTTATGGCTCTATATGTGATTGAGATCTATGTTGAGAACCCTTCACCACCCTCGCAACCATTGGCGACAAGGATGAAGGACTCATATCGACTTTGAGCAAGGAATCCGGTGTGACTTGAATGCTAGTTTTTGCAACTACTATTGGTGGTTGAGACGTTTCATGTCTTGATTTTTGTAGTTAATTCATTCATTTTATCTAAAAAAAGTTGTAACCGTGGGTTTCGGGCCAACTTACGCGCACCGACTAACCCCCTGTCGGCAATTAATGGTCTTGAGTCATCGCAGGTGAACCTCAATAACCACAAGGTTTGGATTCGAACCAAACCTTAACCAGTACACCACAACCCAAGTGGTTCGTCTGTTTTATCTTGATAACACAAAGTTTGGTTTTATTTTCATTTGTTGATAGAAACCTTAAATTGGATTCTTGTCTATGATCTAGTAACATCTATAACTGAATGGTTTCAGCACCAACTCATGAATCATAATCGATACATTCACATGTTTAATTCCTACAAGATGCATAAGACCTTAACAGAAGTACCTATGAAATCCCACACGAAGGTTGGGTTCGGAATAAGATGTATGCAAATCTACCACTTACCTCAAATGGTTGAACGATTGTTTTTATGAAGACTCGGGACTTACGGAAAATGTGTTCTATACAACAAATGTAAAAGAAAATGTAGGTTGCCGTCTCTTACAACGGTACCGAACACTTGTTGCCTATTGTCAGGTAAGAGATGTTTACTATATTACTTTAATGATCGAAAATCTTATCCGATAACTGTTCTTACCGCTTAACCGATCAATCTTACGATTAATCTTGCAATCGTCAAAATAAAAATAAAATATTTAATAAAATAATTAAATAAAAAGTGAACTCTTTAGATTTGATTTGATTTGAGAAAGAATGTCTATTGAACAAAACCAAACATAAGAAAGAAGGGGAGAGGGGATCCGTTGACTTGGGATGATTGGTAGTTGTTTGACGGCAGCCAAACAAGACCTCACTTCGCCCCCAATCAAATACCCCCCTTGTGAAACAACCGCACGTGACTTTGACCCCCCCACGATTCCATCGAACCAAAAAGATTCCGATTACGAACCCTAATCGTTCCACCGATCTACTCGATTTCTCTTCAATTCAACTCCTCCACATCCATCAATCAGGTTTACCTTACTCTCTTCTCTTTGTTCCACATTTATCTCCGTTTCGTTGTTCGATTTCTATGTTCAATTCGCCTTACTCGGTCGACTTACGATTACAAAGGGTTATGGATTTACTTGCTGTTATCGAATTCTTTACTTTTTGAGCCTCGTTATGGTGTTGATCGATGGTTGATTACTTGATTTGATGGAATGAAGTAACAGGAAGTTCTGTTTGAGTTGATTTTTTTTTTGTTTTGTAATCTAGGGTTTGTTCATTCTATTTTTGTTTGCTGCAGAAATCGATAACTCAGCTTTGCGACAACAAGTGAAGTTTGACTTCGATTCACGAGTCAAAGAGGAGGTTAGGGTTATCTGGAATTTGGGGGTTTATTTAGTGATGTGGAGTGTGAGTTCTTTTGGAGATCATTGTCTTTCTTTTAAATGGTTGAAGATGTTTTGATGATTCTGAGATATTGAAACCAACAACAAAATGCCGGCAGTTCGGCGTTTTTCCAGAATCGATACTTTTGATCTGAAAGTTCAGATTGAAAAGAGTCTTGGTTCACAAAAGGCTGAGAAGTACTTCAATCTGCTCACAAGGTATTTGAGTCTTAACCTCAGAAAATCAGAATTTAACAAGCTTTGCTTCGGTTTGATAGGGCGAGAGAATATTCACCTTCATAATGAACTTATCATGGCTATTGTGAAAAATGCCACTGTTTCCAAGATACCCCCTCAAAAGCATGTCAAAAGTGATGGTCCTGTGACTTTAAAACTCCCAAATGGGACCAATCCAAGAACCGGCCTTCAGTCTCTATGCAGAGATGCATTTCCTCGGTCCCCTAGAAAAGGAAGAACCCCAAATCTTCGTGAAAGAAAGTTTAAGGATCGGGCTAGTCCTATTGGCCTTCATGAAAAGACTCGAACCTCTGAAGATTTGGCAGCAACAAAGATTCAAGAACAACAAAGTGCTACTGAGCTGCTTTCTTTAGGCAGCAAGCCACCTGTTGAAGTTAATTCTGTGGAAGATGGGGAAGAAGTTGAGCAGGGTGTAATAAGTCCTGGTGTTCATAGTAGAAGCCCAGTTAGGGCTCCACTTGGCATCAGTATACACTCAAAAGAAACACGAAAAGTGCTCTGTAGTGGTTCAGATTCTGCATACTACACTGAGACTTGCCATTACAATGGTCGATTGCCAGCCACAAACTCTTTAAAGAACAGGCTGAAGCACAATCTGAAAACGGAGAGCTTGGATATCTCTAATGATTGTGTTAACTTATTGAATAATGGGTTGGATTCTTTTTTAAAGATGGTTATAAAGCCAAGCTTGGAGTTAGCTCGCTCAAGGTCTTCACAAAGGGCAGGCACATCGTACTCAACATCAATGTTAGATTTCCGGGTGGCAACACAGATCAATCCCAAGATTCTTGGAGAATTTTCACATCTACAGCACAAGTATTGTTAACATTTGACAAAGATTTTGAGTTCATGTCTAAGTATTGTGTTGTTAGATACAAAAAGCAATGACGACAAAGCCATGCATGCAAACAGAAATAGTTTTGGGTGTAGATTGATTAGGTTGTATATACTTCTAAATGCTGATTTCTCTGAGATGGTGATGCTGACTGGTGAAGCATAAGGATACAGATACTGTGTAAGATTAGTGGTTTTCTTCGGTTAATATCTATAGCTTACTCATCTTTTTATCGCGTGTGCCGATGAACCTTATATTCTTGTGTTTATAGAACTGATATAGTTGACTTTGTTTGAGTTTTACCGATTAGCAGCATTCTTTAAACAGCTATCATTGGTTAATTTATTGCTTATTACTTTGATATCGACAGTTTTAGCATTCTTGAGATGATGTCGATTACCCCTTTTGTTTCGTGAAAAATTGCAACAATTTCCGTTTTAGCCTACACCTGTAAATACAAGAGGCTTGGTAATAACGATCTTTGCTCATTTTAGATACGCGCAGGTAATTACCTCTCTTCAAACCTTTCTTTGTTGCACAATCTCATCTTCACCTAACCCTCTTGGTTTTCCATTTTGCAGGTCACTGGTCAGTGTTTCTGGTTCACTCATGGCTGCATGGATCCTTTTTGGAAGGTTTGCTGGCTGGAGGGCCATGAGTTCACCCTACTCTTGGATCTTGATTCAGCCAAGGGACTACTCATATCACAAGTAAATATTTCTAATTCTTTGTTCTTGGAGATTCTTGAAGTACATGTGATATGTGGATATTGAGTGCAGACTGCAATATTAAATCTAAATCCTAAAACCAAATAAATGAAGGCATTAGCGTTCATAGTTCTTGCGCTAAATATGTGGTAGTTAAAAGATTATGGTATGTTTTTCTCGGATCCTTGTAGTATTCTTCAAGATTTTTCCAAAAAGACTGTTGGATTTGGAGCCGTTGGTTATATACTGTATACTATTCGGTATTTATGGCGAAATTAAAAGTTAGCTGCCGTTTGGTTCGCTGGAATTAGATGGAATGGGCATGGTCAATTCCATTCATGTGTTGTAGCCAACAAAAATCCAACTTGACTCTAAAGGTATGAAGTTTATAGTTTGAAAAGTCTAAGTGCAGTCGTTTGTTCTGCTTTGTTTAGTAATGGAATATTGTAATTGTTGGTCAATTTATGTGTATGCATACATCTCACTCTGACTCTGGAGGTGGATATACTGGGTTTGTTTGGTTTGTTTTGGTTAATTTACGTAGTTGATGTAGTGTTTGGTGGGATAAAATGAGGGATGGAATGGAATGAGGCATTCACTTAATGAAGTCAAACATTGTATTCAACTTATTTTATTCTTACATGTCAACCAAACATGATTATGAAATGTAACGATTCATTTTATAACCTTACGTTCCAAAATATCGAGTGACCAATTACTTGTATCAGGACATAAGTGGGTGAGACATTGTACTTCCCGGGGGAGCTCGGGTTATAGTAGGGATTGGTGCTAAGCCCAATTCTACTTGTCGTGATTTTGGATGAGTTTTCGCAAGGGATCCGAGGGTGTTTTCTATAGTGTATGTTATTTGCTGATGACATTGTATTGGTAGTGAAAACTAAGAGAGAGGTGAACGCTAGGTTGGAACAGTGGAAGGTAGTGTTGGAGAGTCGACGCTCGTGGATAAGTCGGCCGAAAACCAATTATCGGAGGGTGTAGAAGTTAACATATGGGAGTATTTGGACCCCAAAATGATCGTTTCAAGTATCAAGGCCCAATGATTCAGAATGAGAATAAGGTCGATAAGGAATAAGGATGTAATCATGGTATAAGGAGGTGTTTGAGATTGTTTATAAAAATAACTTTTTGACTTATTCCGATGTGTCACCGGTAATAAGCACTTTTGAGTGTTTGGATAAACAATTTAAACCGGTGCCAAACCGGTAATAAGGTGTTTATGAAGAAGTTAGACCTTTCTGACTTATAATAAGTTGATAAGTGCTTTTGTAGAAAAGTATACGTTGTTTCAAATAAGCAATCCCAAACACCCCTAAAAGCAGGATGGCTACAAGAGTGACAAGAAGGTTTCCGTTAAAGCTAGATGGCAAATTGACCAAAATAGTCAATCTCTTCACAAATTCACTTTTTAGCCATTTTTTCAACTGAATTCCTGTTAGCCAACGTGTAAACTTGATTTCCAAATTAAAAAATATATATATACATTTCTTGCGTAATATGGGTGAAGAATTTTTTCTTTAAATCTGAAAATAGGTTTTACGCAAATGTGAAGACAATTTACGTAAACTCTGACTAAAATCAGAATTCGGTTATGAAAATGGCTAAAAAAGTGAATGTACTGCTTTTAGAAAAAATCCTCTTAATAGCTTCTTTATCGCTTATTTACTAAGAGGTTAATCAATTTAGACTGTTTGTTTTTTCATCTTATCACTTACCTATCTCTAAAAGAATAAAAGGTAAACTCACCTTTTATTGTTCTCCAGATCGCGATAAAGATAATTGCATCAAACCATAAGGGTGGTGTCTGATTGGTTTGAGCTTGGCTCCAAAGATCAAAAGTATAGGAGGTCCCAGGTTCAAATCCAAGGAGGAATAAAAATTCCCTTGTGGCCATGAAGGTTCAAATGGCGGTGACTCCGGGCTATCTGCAAAGCAGGTGGTCGCCCTGGGGTTAGCCGGCTCGCATAACAGGTTGAATATCCAGGTTAATAAAAAAAAAAAAGATAACTGCATCAAATGAATCCTATAAATTACAAAAAGAATCATGGTCCCTGATTTCAATTATTTTTCTCTGTCGTCTACTTAATACTTTCATTATCATATTTGATCTTTCGTCAGTTTCTATGATTTTTGACGACACAATATCAACTATTTTTGGTAATGAAAAGGTGGGTTGTCACGAGTTTAATTCTTCACTCTGAAAGCTATACATACAAGTACAGAATTCTCAAAGAATTTTATGTTGTTTTCAATAATTATCTGAAACAAACTTTTATACAAGATTAATTTTTTTAATCGGTTTGAATTTGGAAGCATAAAGTGGTGGATTTATTAACCGCAACAATTTTGAATCGGCTTCAAGAAGTTGCTGGAAAAAACTCTTACACGAATTCAAACATTTACTTGTTTAAGAAAAAATAAATAGTTTTATTGATTCTACTTTCAGGTTTCAGCACCATCTTTGAGTGTAATAAGACTTAAGATTTCAACACCTTTTACAAAATAAACAACATCTAAGAAAATTGTCTTAATAGCGTCTTCCGCGTATTTTCAAAATGGAAAACCAAAATTCAAAATCCTTAAAAACAAATTAAGTTTAACTTTACCATATATTCTATTTTATATATTACATTATATATACATTATTTTAGGTAACGTACTTTTAAAACTTCTACTTTAGGCAGAAATTGCATGAAAAAGTAACATACTTTAACTTGATTCCTATTCTGGTAACGTACTTTCAAAACTTTCATTTTGGTATATAAAATATAAAATTTTAAACATTTAAGTACTCGTGTAACCGGTTGAAGACTAATTTTAGATTTAAAAAAAAAGACTAATTTTAGATTAAAAAAATTCATGTCATGAACCACGTCAGCAAATAATACTGAATTGGATACCACATCACTCGTCATATCAACATGATAATCGGTTATATATTAGGAATAATAAATATTTTGTTTCAATTATTGACCCCATTACTTTTGGATTTTGTGTTTCCTTTTTCCCCACTAACCATATCAACGGATTGGATTAGGCACACTTATTGGCCCTCTTGTTTGTCTTTAAGTTTTTCTGCCTAAATATTTAATATCATTTTTTAATTCTTAATTACTATTTATTATTAAATATTTAATATCAAAAAATATTTAATCCTACGTCGTATTTGTAAATCAACTACACGTATTCAGTCACGTTCCCATATCTGAAATGGTAAAATCTCAAAAATCACGTCTTGTTAAAAACTCGTTAACTTCGAGCCATATATATGTGAGATCGATGGTCTGTTTGAATGTAACAGTCCATTTGTCCCCACGGGTCGGTTTCAAGTCGGTCAGTAATTGCAGATAAGAACTCAGTATCATCATTAAAAAAGAATTTAAAAATGAAAAAGATGTTACATGGGAAGGATTACATCACGCTTGTTAGTTGTTGCCTTAAATTAAATATGGAGGACTATTTTATTTATAGGGAAATGACGAAAGTACCCTTAAAATATTAATTAGATTCCACATGCCACCCTTTGTCATCATTATCCAAAATTTATCAAATTAATTAATACTTAGTCTCTGTCATTTGTCTCATAATACATCCCGTGAATCATGCTTTATCATTTTTATAATTCAAAAAAGTTATATATATAGATATGTATGTAGACATGTGAGACTAAGGGTTTTTC
Organism: Cynara cardunculus var. scolymus; assembly: GCF_001531365.2. Classification (NCBI taxonomy): domain Eukaryota; kingdom Viridiplantae; phylum Streptophyta; class Magnoliopsida; order Asterales; family Asteraceae; genus Cynara; species Cynara cardunculus. The sequence goes on along the minus strand of NC_037534.1, from coordinate 5,061,706 downwards.
GTAAGACCTGTAAAATTAATTATCAATTATTAGATTAGATCTACAATCTGAACATTTATAATCACAAAATTGTCACCGAGACTTCTCAATAATCACAAAGTTGTAACCGAACAACTTTAGACCATTAGATCATTAGCTTATAAAGTTGATCAATAAACATAAATTGGTCTTACGAGTCTCACGAAAACCTTTGGTCTCACGTGAACCCAACCATGTATATGTATATGCGAATGATTGTGTGGGAAAGAAAGTTACGGTGAGAAGAGATCTAAACCATTGATCACTTTTAATCTCATACCCACATATGAATTGTGTTTTACAAGAGAATTGATCAGGTGCACTTGACATATAATTAGGATTGACTTAAGAATGGAGATTTCTCCTTACACTTTTCACTGTAACTTTTCTTCTCACCGGAACTCAACCATATATATATATATATATATATATATATATATATATATAGAGAGAGAGAGAGAGAGAGAGAGAGAGAAAGAGAGAGAAGAACGATCAAATGAAAACCACTCTTATTTGTACAAACCGTACAAACCACCCTCATACGTCGATTTCATTGTTTAATCTTATGAAATTTTTTCATGAAATTGTTTAATCTTGTGAAATTGTTTTATATGTTACTTTTTTTTGATGAATTTGTTTCATATATGGTTATGAAATTATTTCATATAATATTTAATGAAATTGTTTTATGTATTTCTATAAAATTAAAATAATGAAGACGATAATATCCATGATTAACACTCTCCACAATAAAAATGGTTAATCAACCTCYCATAATTACAAAAAAATGAATAAAATGAAAAATTATGATTTGTTTTTATTTGAACACTTCTCTCTCTCTCTCTCTATATATATATATATGAGTGCAAAAAGGATTAGCTTGTGATTTTTGACTTTTTATGTGTTCAATGATCTAATATATGAATTACAAGATTTGATAATCCATAGCTCATAAGGTCTCGTTTGGTTTGCCGGATTGGATTTGAAAGGATTTGAATTTAAATTCCATTTTAATCCCATGTTTAGTTTGACGGATTTTCATATTTGAAATCATGGGATTTAATTGAAATCCCACAAACATAACATTTTGAAATCCCACGAGGAGATTGGTATTTAATGGGATTTTGTAAGATTTGTATATAATAATGTTTTAAAATATGTTAAAAATATTTGTTTTGTAACAATCATTTAATAAAAATGTAATTTAAAATTATTTTTATAATCATTTGTAATTTGTTTTTATATATTTATACTATCTTATTAAGCAAATTTAGTAAAAGTCATAAAGTCTTAAAATTCTAAATGACCAAAATACCCTTTATACTCACTTTTTCACCCCCTTCTCTCCTCACATACACTCACCCTCTCACAACCAATTTTTTTAAAATTATAATTTTAAATTTACATTTTATATCCCTATAATTAATTAATTAATTTACTTTACGTCATTTACTTTTAAATGTTTCATTTTAAACTTTTATCAAATTAACATAAATAATCGTATATCTATTAAAAACATGTTTAAAAAATACATTTTTATTTTAACAAGTTACACCATTATAATCGTCTCGCTAATACCTTCGAAATGAGTCCAATATTGAATAGTTTTTGACTTAATTATATTATTATATATTATATATACTGTGAAAAAATATTTTTAATATTTACGATTTATACTTTTATAGTTATTTATTTACATATATATACTATATATTTTGGGGTTAGGCTGTCCAAATTGCACTGTATAATATGTTTTGAATTAATATGTTTTTGGGTTTTTTTGAAATATATATATATATATATATATATACATACATGTATTAATTCAACCTTAATCTGAGTTTCTGGACAAAAAAGAGGGTAAACAATTGAAATTTCATTCTAAAACCCATCTTTTTTTGTCTTTTCATGGCTTATGATCTGTCAAATTTGTAGTTTTTTTTATTGGTTTTGAGTGTTTATCTTAAAACTCAAGTTTCTTGGTTCTTTGCTCTTGGTGTAAATCAAATACATTTGTGGAGTCGTTTAAATATGTTGGATTTTAAATATATTGGATTTTAAACTGTCATACAATTTTTTTCATCGATAGTCTGTAATTGGAACCATAACTCTTATTTATTCAAATTGCATTAATATGTAAAGACCAAGTGTAACCTATATCATCGTTAAAATCTTATCTTATAAAACCAGTGGAACTTCCAAATCATTAAAATTCATGGCTCCCGCCGCATTGCGCTGGTACACAACTAGTTATATATAAAAAATGGAATTCAATTTCATTCCAAATCCTACAATCTAAACACACCAAAGATTTCAAATCTTTCCATGAAACCCAATTCCCTCAAAATAATTCCATCAGATCAAACTCCCCTTTAGAATAATATATACGAGAGCTTCTTCTAAAAACTCTCTAAATCGTGAGATCTTCGAGAACCAGTACATCTAAGTTATTTCAAATGATCTTTTTTTTTTCATCTATGGCTAGATTTTAATGTAGTGATTAACATATATTTGTTTCACATGTACTCGGTTCACAGATGTGAACCTTTCTGGCTTGTTTGTGAAACAAAACATACACGTAAATAAATGTTTCACATTATGAACCGAATACATATGAAACAAACACATGTTAATCAATACATTAAATATATTATATTTAGATGAAAAAGAATCATGTGAAACAAAACTTTAAGTCATAAAATTTTGAAGCTATCAGATAATTAAACCATTATATATAATATATATAGTTGGGTTCAAACGAAAACAATTACTAAATAAGCAAACAGAATAATGGTCGAATCATCAAAATATCTAAATAATGTTTTTTTAATAATTAATTTGTGTTGGTATATATAGCAAGATGATTGGAGATGCACATGGGGTTTGAGGAAGAGGCCAAGAGGAAGAAGATATTTATGCCATAGGTCATTTATCCTTTTCCTTCACTATATATATATATATATATATATATATATATATATATATATATTATGTAAATATTCAAACGAGAATACCTTCATTTTACGAGAATATGAGAATACTTTTTTACTATAGACAATCACATGTGATACTATTACTCTATCACATATGATACACATGTGATACTAAATCAGAGCCGCGGATGATTTTCAATACAATATTGGTTGCGGGTCAAGTCGTCCTTGCACCACCAAATCCCCACACATGTTATCACATATGATAAGAGTGTTGATAATATGATACTATAATCCATCAAGACCATCACATGTGATGTTAAATCATAGATGCAGACAACATTTGGTGCGGCCTAAGTCGTAGAACACGTCGTTCATACATCACAGGGCCCTTCACGCGTATTATCACATGTGATAAAGGTGTTCTCACGTTCTCGTAAAATGGAGGTGTTCTCGTTTAAACCTCCACCTATGTATATGTATATGTATATGTATATGTATATGTATATGTATATGTATATGTGCTTCACTTCAAACCTACGACACAAATTTAAAGCAAATTATTAAATAATTGATTTCATTCATGCTCGATTCTGGTATTAAATTTTAAACGGGAATTTGAGTTCGGACATTATATGGGTTCTCAAATAGACGTACATTTGATTCTTACGACAAATGGATATACCTTTTATTATGAATTATATATTTTTAGGATAAATGATGTTAATTCAATGATTTTCTAAAAATATTGTCTAGTTAATACATGTATACAATTTTCCATCTCTGAAATAATTACTCTGTAATTCTAAAAAATGATTTTATTGATTAAATGTATATTTTTTAATAAAATTGTTTGGCCGTTAATTAAATGTTGAAATAAAAAAAGAACAAATGAGGTTTGCAAAGCGGAAACAAATAAGTAGCTAACTCAGCTTTTCAACGGTTTAGGTGTTTCATTCTCATTAAACGTGAGGAGTTTGTGAGTTCCATTTATCGTATATAAACTAATATAATTTAATTGAAACCATAACACATCTATTGGGGTTGTCCTTGTGGTTTTATCCATCTATTAGGACCTAAAGAACATAGGTTCATCTAGAGATGGACAAATGGCCCGACCCGACTTGGGACCGGCGGAGGACTGGTACTAGGACCGACTTAGAAACAGCCTGACCCCAGACTGATTGGGAACGGTTTAGGACCGGCGGTTAAGAACTGATTATAGTTTTCGTCAAAAAAGAAGGCCCGATCGGGGATTGGTTATGGGTGCGACCCGATTTTTTCAATAAAAATGTGTTTTTATATGTATTTCTAACTTTCTAAGTGTATTTGATTGAAAATTAATTATAAATTTATAATAAAACGTATGTTTTAAGTGCATTTGATTGACTCAATTACATATTTTAAAGTGTATTAGGATAACATTAAGGTATTGTTAAAATTTTATCAAAAAAATATATAAAAAATGTTTTTTTAATGTATGACCGGTTTGGGCCCACCCCGGGACCAAAACCGGAACCGAGATCAGTTATCCTAACCGATTAGAAGTACCCTTAACCAGGCTTTATTATTTTCGACGAGACAAGTTATACCAGGACAGTTCTAAATTGTTACTGGTTCGGTCCGAGATTGATTTGGACCCGGCCAAAACCTTTGGCCACGTCTAGGTTCATTCCATATCTTCATTTTCTTCAAAATTTATTATTTTAAAAAAAAAATTATTTAACCGTCTATCTTTGTTTTCGTTAGTTAAGTTGTTTTGATTTTTAAATAATATTTACCTTTTATATTATTTTTAATTATTTTCTTGTTTACAAATATCGTATAGAAAATATTATTACATAACTAACAAATTAAATCAATATTGATATCGTTATACAAATTTTAAGAATATACAAAATCAAGATTTTTATATTGTTACTTTTTAGACCACATATCTTACAATGTTATCTTTTGTTTTGTGAGTTATGAATTCGTTTTTTAAAAACACCACCCCCCCCCAACCTATATATATATATATATATATATATATATATATATATATA
>NC_037534.1:5053612-5054770 GCF_001531365.2 Cynara cardunculus var. scolymus | reverse complement strand
AAAGTTAAAGTAAGTGAGAAGGATTCTGGATCCTTGACCACATTTAATCTCAAACCAATCCATAAATCGTGTTTGATACAAGGATAGATCTGGTGTATATATATATATATATATAGACTTGGGATTATGTGAGACCAATGGTTTTTCGTGAGACCCGTAAGACCAATTCTCAACCCTTGGATTAGATCTACAGTCAAACAATCTGAACATTCATAAACGCTACGAGACTTCTCAATAATCACAAAATTGTCACCGTACAACTTTAGACCATTCGATATATATATATATATATATATATATATATATATATATAGGGTTAGGTTCACGTGAGACCAAAGGTTTTTCATTAGACCCGTAAGACTAATTTATGTTCATTGATCAATTTTATAAACTAATGATCTAAAGTTGTGCATGACAATTTTATGATTATTGATAAGTCTCATAATAATTTTGTGATTATAAATGTTCAGATTGTAAATCTAATCCAAGAGTTGAGAATTAATTTTACGGGTCTCACGAAAAATTATTGGTCTCACATGATCCCAATTCTCTCTCTCTCTATATATTTATGTTATTCATGGTATATGAATGAAGTAGTGAAAGTATGACTCAAAATATGTTATTGACTTGAGGATACATTATAATATAAAATATTCATCTCTTTTTAAACATTTCAGAAACAAAAGTCATAATATTCATTAATTTTTTTTCATCCTTTCAAAATATGATGAAACGTAAGAGAAGTAAGATATGTAATTAATTTTAAGAATTAGAATTGTGGATGTATATACATATAAAGTTATGTTTAATGAGTTATTGATGGTGTTTGCTTTTTTTTGTTGAATTTATGAATAGAAATGATTGAATTAGAGAAGTGAAAGTAGGGTTGTAACAATAATTTGTTAATTTTAAACTTATAATAATAATAATAATAATACAAAATTAAAGTATGAAGAGGAGAGGAGAGGAGAAGAGAAGAGAGGGTGGGACCAATAGGAGACCATAGCTCAGCCTTTGCCCCCATCACCCCCACATGCCCTCCCTCCGGCAAAGCGTGCTTCCCATGTCCCCCATCTCTCTCCATGCACATCAATGTGTGTGTATATATATATATATATATATATATATATATATATATATATATATGTTCATATAGGT
>NC_037534.1:5043932-5053562 GCF_001531365.2 Cynara cardunculus var. scolymus | reverse complement strand
TCAATTTACATATATATATATATATATATATATATGTTCATATAGGTTCATATATGAATCACACGGGTTCATATATGAATCAGTTAATTAATTCATATGTGAATTGCACGGGTTCATATATAAACATATAGTTCACATGTGAATCACGCATATTTACATATGAATCCGTTTGCCGCCTTTGTAAAAGTTTTTGAAATTACCCCCTCTATTTTTCACATACTCGTAAATTTTGACCAGTCAAATCCGATCTTGACCGTATAAAAGGTTAGAATCACTTCTTTACTGTTCAAATATTTATCACTTCTCAAAATAACTTCGAGCTATATATATATATATATATATATATGTGTGTGTGTGTGTGTGTGTATGTATATATATAAAGGCAAAGGACTGTGTGAAAAAAAAAGAGTTAATGTGAGACACGTAAGAAGAAATCTGAACTCTTATCACCTTTAATCTCAAACTCACACATGAATCACGCTTGATACGAAGATTGATCCGGTACATCTCGGTGTATCACATCCTAATGTGCATCCAACAATGGAGATATCTGCTTAAACTTCTCACCTTGACTCTTTTTCTCAACGGTGGAGATCTTTACAAACCAATCTCAACTGTTCATCATATCTACTGAATATTTGGTTTCATAAATATCTGGATTGTTTTCTAATTTAAAACACTGATCATAATGAAGGAACTCCTGTCATCTTTCATAGATATCAAAATCATAATAAATGAATCTCCATCCTTTTCATAAATAGCTTACTTGATATGAATTAAGAGGTTTGTAAATGACTAAGTTTCTCTCTCTCTCTCTCTCTCTCTCTATATATATATATATAAGTTTGGTTTAAACGAGAATATTGTTAAAGTAAAAGAACATGAAAACATCTATATCACATGTGATTAAATAAGAAAAAGGCAAACCTCTAAGGTTATCAGGTTAACTTAATGTATGCACTGTTGGGTTGACTTTTTCCTTAACCTAATGTGATTTTTAGTATAAAATCACAAGTGATATAGGCATTCTTATTATTTTTTTATATTGACTATATTCTTGGTTGAACATAGCCATATGATATATATATATATATATATATATATATATATAGGTGAAAGATCGTATGAGAATGAAAGTTAAAGTAAGTGAGAAGGATTCTGGATCCTTGACCACATTTAATCTCAAACCAATCCATAAATCGTGTTTGATACAAGGATAGATCTGGTGCATCTTATCTTAGTGCATCTTATCTTAATGTGCATCCAATGATGGAGATCATTTCTTACATTTTTCATCTTGACTCTAACTTTCATCGAAACCCACCCACTCTACACACACACACACACACACACATATATATATATATATATATATATATATATAAAGAGAGAGAGAGAGAGAGAGGGGGGGGGGGAGTTTCGGTGAGAATTAGAGTCAAGATGAGAAACGTAAAAAATGATCTCCACCCTTATATGTACATCAAGATAAAAGAGATTTGGGACTGTATGAGAATAAGAGCCATGATGAGAACGCGAGAATAAAACATTCAACTATCTTCTTTGACCTATTTCCATAATTATGACTAAAAATTTAACAAATTTATGCATATAAAAATGATTGAAAAAGATGGTGAAAATGAAGATAAGAGTGAAGATTAAGGTTGATACATTCGAAGCTCCGTGTTTATGGTTAATGATCTAAAAAAATCAACTCATCAATAATATAAAAGTATTTTCATCATAATTCTTATTCTCATAATGACTCAATTAGTTACGTAGATTTTTATTTCTAAGATAAGACAGATAATAATCATAGATTTTCTAATATGTATAAATTAATGATTGATGTAAAGATATAAACATAATTAACTATATAATAAATCAAAGTAAACGTCGCATAACTAAAATAATATATATGATATTCTAGAAATAAATTCACAAACTAGAATAAAGTATATATATAATTTTTTAATGGTTAATTTTTAATAAATTTAAAATTATAATATATACAGAATAATGATTGATATTTGAAAATATTTATTTCAAAAAATATTGTGATAAATAAAAATAAAAATAAAAATAAAACATTTCTAACGTAAGCAACAACTTTTAAAAAATTTATTCCTAAAGTTGGGCCCCGACTCATACAATGTTTCATGGGTTTAAAGTAGGTATGAGAATACGACCTGTTTGGGATCGTGATTGCTCTTAGGAGTGTTTATGGGTTGGGTTGATCAGGTTGAAGATATTTGAACAATTCAACCTAATACTTGCGGTTTGGAAAAATCTTAATCCAAACCAACCAAAACCAAAGTGCAACCCAACCCAACCCAACTCGTACGGGTTGGTCGGGTTGATACTTTGGTATATTAAAATATTCTTCTGATCTTGAATATGTTATTATTCTACTCATAATTTCTTTTTCATCATCAACCATTTGATACAATTTATCTATATTTCTTACGTATATCACATTCAGTTAATTTTCTCAATTTACATATATATATATATATATATATATATATGAGTTATATAGAGATATAAATATATTGAAAATATGTGTATGAAAAACATACATGATAGTGTAATTGTCTAATATATATATTAATAGAAATTCAACAATCATATTAAATCCAAGAAATAAAAGGATATCGGGTTCATCATGTTGGGTTGAGTTCAAATAATAGTAACCCAATATCAACCCAATACCTACGGTTTGACAATTTTACAACTCGATTAGACATCGGGTTGCTTCAGATTGAGTTATTTCGCGTTGAGTTGGGTTGATCGGGTTTCTGAGCACCCCTAATTGCTCTAACAGTTATACTAAAATCTTCTCTAAAATAGAAAAAAAAAAGGATAATGAAGAAATCTCCAAATTTAGAAGAAGAGAAAAAAAATATATAGCATACCCGTTGGATATGCCGATAAAGTAAGTTATAATATTGAATTTTACCAGTAAATGGTTACTAGATAAGCGTTTGAGTAAACCACCCCTAAGATATCCAATCAAAACCGAACCAAACTCAAACTCATTTGTTTTATAAAACAACAAATGAGTTTGTTCTTAGTTCGGCCTGTTTTCGCAAAACGAGTATTGACCCAACCCGACCCGACCCGACCCGACTGAAAGACATGAAATGATGAGATGTTAGGGTAGAAAGGTACATGGGGAGTACAGACCAAAGATGAAGAAAGAAAGAGATCCCCAGACCCACTCATGCCCATGTGCACCTTGTCCCCACCCTTCTTTTAGATAACTCCACCACTACATCCCCTACACCTGGATTTCATTATTTTATTATTTAATAAATTATTCTCTTCGTCTTAAAATAAAGAATTGTTTATTACACGTTTACTTTATAATAGTTTTTGTCAAGAGTTATAACCTTACTTACCTTATCAAGTAACATTTTTAGCATGAAAATGGATTGTTGGTAAACATTTTTCATCTGATAAGTACTAACTAAGTAAAAGTCTTATCTCCCAATTTACGAGGTAAGATTCTCAGTCTTTTTTATGTTTCTTACTGGATAAGATTTTCAGTTCTTGTCAAGCTTACCGGATAAAGTAAGTGACACTAATAAGCGTTTTTGGTAAACGACTCTAAATGTCTCGTATTTCTATCTTAGAGGTTGTTTGTTTACCTCTTAATAGTTTCATTAAGAGACAACATCTGAATCGTTCTGTCTCTTAATAGTTCTAAAATCCTCTGAATGATTTTGTACAATGAACTTCCTTTAACTATTTAGAGCCCTAATTTCATTGTAAACAATTGGCAAACAATTATATTTCATTTTTCACTATATCATGAACGTCTCTTAATCATTATGACCACTTAATCATTTTGTACCAAACCATTCAACAACTGTCAAACATTCCCTTAGATTGTTTTAAAATAAGAACTATGAGACGAAAAAATTCATTACTTCATCTATTATTAAAAGGGCGTTTGGTTTAATGCAATGGTTTTGAAGTATTTGGATTTCATGGAATGATTTGGAATTTGAAGGATTTCGATTTGAAATCTTTAGTGTGTTTGGTTTATAAAATCTGCAATGGAATTGAATTTCCATTATTTATATGTAATTTCTAAAAACAAACCGTAAATAATCATAAAAGTAATTAAATCATTATTACGTGCAAATCTTACGAAATCTCATGAAATACCAACCATCTCCACAAGATTTCAATTTCAAATCTCTTAAAAATATATGGGATGTGAATGAAATTCAATTTCAGATCTCTTAAAAATCCAATCCAGTCTTACAAACTAAATGAGACCTAAGAATAAAACTGTTATTTAATTAATTAAAAACATAAATAATTACAAAATTTAAAATTATTTGTTTTTTTTTTAAATATGATTGGAGTTGGTCGATGTATCATAGTTTTGTTGGCAATTAAAACAAGCGTAGATACAATGAATAGATACAAAATATTATCTTTTTAAATTTAATTTTAATTTTAATTTTAATTTTAAAAACATTTTAGTATTTATTTAAATAAAAAAAAGGTGTATTTTGCATGTGAAAATGAATCTTAAAAGAGCGATTAATGGTTGGATTTGATAAAAAAAACCTTGTTTTATTAGATTAATTAAATCCACCTCTTACCCCACATGCTTAATTAATACCGTATACGGATTTATTGGATCTAAATCAAATCAAAGGGGAACATAATCTCCTTCCACCCTTCTTTTATTCTAATAAATCCAAATTTAAATTAATGGTTTTTTTTATTATTTAATTGCGCAAAAGTTTGATTACAAGTAACCCTGGTCGATCGTATACAGAACCTGCCTTCTAAGAACCACATATGAGAAAATATTTCAGAGTTGACTCGACGGCTAAGGCTAGCAGAGCATTTCATGCAACTGTATTAGATATTGTCTACACACATATACTCATGGTTTTAAAACACGTTTGGTTACATGAGGTATCATGTTCCTTGTAAGGTAACATTTGTTTTTCACCCCAACCAATGTGGGATCTTACAAGTTCTTGACTCCAACATGATTCGAACTTGGACATGTGTATATGAGTAAAGTCGCTTTGTTCTTTTGCCAACTGATTCACATACCATAGGGTTGTTATTAATTGTTATAAATACTCAGATACATAAAAAAATCTTTTAATACACGAAAAGTAAAAATCAGTCTTATAAGTATTTTTCTAATATAATGTTTGTTTTGATCAGGGTTGTATTTAAACCGCACATACTGCTTGCAACGCACTGTAAAGTACGATTTAGAACTTTTGTGGCGCAGTTTGTGGTTTGCATTTTTACCAAATTGCACTATGTGCACCGTTTGTGATTTTGAGTTAACAGACCATTGTTCAAACTGCACCACACATCACATTATTAATATATATGGGGTTCGGTTTCGGTGAGAAGAAGAATTAAGGTGAGAAGCGTAAGGAGGGATCTTTGCCCTTGGATGCACATTAGGATGAGATGCACTGAGATAAGATGCACCGAGATGCACCAGATCAATCCTCGTATCAAACGCGATTTACGAGTGAGTTTGAGATTAAATGTGATTAATGGTTTAAATCTCTCCTTACGCTTCTCGCTTTAACTCTATTTCTCACATGATCATTTGCCTATATATATAATCTACATAAAACATATATGTATATAATAATAACTGAGTTAATTTGTGTAATATTTTTAGTTTGAGGTTAATTTTTAATTTCTTAATTTTTTTATTAATGTAATATGTATTTGGAATTCGACTTATTTAAAATCTATATATATTTGTTTGAACTACAGTCACATCATCATTGATTTTATAATAACGTTGTAATCTTATTGGATTATTGCCCTAAAGTGTTTTAGATACAAATCACGTAAACCACACTGCACTGCATTTCACAGTGTGGGTTTTTACGGTTTAAGGTATTTGCAGTGTGATTTGCAGTTAACAAAAAAAAAAAAAAAAAAAAAACTCAAACCACATATACAATACAATTTACGGTTTAGTCCCAAGACGAATAATCGTGAGTGGAGGAGAGTTAATGTGAGAAATGTAAGAAATGATCTCGAGATCATCTTTAATCTCAAGCTCACCTATGAATCGCGTTTGATACGGAAATTGATCCGGTGCATCTCATCTCGATGTATTTCATCCTAATATGTATCTAAGAATGGAGATCGATTCTCATGTTTCTCATCTTTAACTTTTCTCAACAGAACATAACCCTTAATCTCAAACTGTACCGAAAATACCAGTACTTTGTAATTTAAAAAAAAAAGATAAATGGTACGAAATAAGATTGCGTGGAGTGGGGCCCATGCAATTAGAAAGAAGAGTCAAGATCTGATCGGGAGTGGGACCAGGCGATATGTGACACCTTCCTCTCCTCCACATACTAATGGACCCATACCAGTAGAACAGTAACTATAATATCTACTCCACTTTCAAATTAATAATTACACCCCACCCCCTGCACTTTATTCTATCTGCATTTTCAACCCCTATTCACAAATTTATCAAATTGCAATATCAATATTCACATAATAATTGAACCCATCATGTTGTAATCTTCGAAGCAATTTTATACGCACATGTTTATATATATATATATATATATATATATATATATATGTGTGTGTGTATAGGGTTGGGTTCATGTGAGACTAAGAGTTTTTCGTGAGACTCGTGAAACCAATTTATGTTCATTGATCAACTTTATAAGCTATTGATCTAATGGTCTAAAGTTGTACGGTGACAATTTTGTGATTATTGAGAAGTCTCGTGACAATTTTGTGATTATGAATATTCAGATTGTAGATCTAATCAAAATGTTGAGAATTGGTCTTACGGGTCTCACGAAAAACTTTTGGTCTCACATGATCTCAAGTTTGTATGTATATATAGTTAGAGGCGAATTTAGATAAATTTTAAAACATGAATATAGAATAATTAAAATAAAATAAACCAAAGCATAAATAATTATGAAAGTATGGGTTCATTAAAAATGATAAAAGCAAGTAGGATTTTATAACACGTAAATGGTTTTAACTTACGACGATGCCATATATCGAACCATAATAGATACTTTAGAACTTACAATTTTCTTTTCACTACGTTGAAACGATAGAACAAGGGCACATAACCTCTTAGACGATATGTAAATCCACTCATGTGTGTGTATATATATATATATATATATATATATATATGTATAAGAACATCTGCCATCGAGGATAAGTTCCCTCTGATGACATGTAAACTCTAAAATATTTTGTATAATTTGAAATATTATAATGAACTTCAACGGAAAGAAGTATGAGGAGCTAAAGAGCAGCGACAAACCTAAAAATTTGTCGAGTTGGTGCACCTTTAAGATGTATCAAAGGTCTGCAAAATTAGTTTTTTGATTGATTTTGATAGACTTTTTCCAGTTTTTGATTGATTTCGAAAGATCTTTTTGGTTTTTTGTTTAATGCTGAGTTTTTGATTGATGTTCTTTGACTTTCTAATATACCAAATCACACTCCAATTTAATCAATGCAACTTTTAGGGGCTGTTTGGCAGTTGCTGAATGGTTTTGTCCAGAATCATTAAGTTGTCAGAATGATTAAGAGGCTCTCATGATATAGTACAAAATGAAATATAATTGTTTGGTAATTGTTTACAATGAAATTAGAGCTCTTAATGGTTAAGGGAGGCCCAAGATACAAAATCATTCAGAGGGTTTTAGAATCATTAAAATGCAAACTTTTTTTCTTCAAAACAAGATTCACCTTTTAACGATTCAAAAATTGCATCTTAATAGAACTATTAAGAGGTAAACAAACAACCCTTTATATCAAAAAAAATAAAAAAATTTACTTACAAAAACAAGTTTTGAAGGGGTACAAGGGACCCACTCAAAGTTTCATAGGTTGGCCCCTGCTAGAAATAAACACAGTAAAAGTGTAATTAAGGGGGCAAGTGTGATGTGTATGTTTATCTTCACAATTTGAAAAGGGGGCATTTTTTTTAAAAAAAAAAGAAATGTTTGGGGGGCATGTGTATCCTTTTGGCATGCTAGGATGTATATCTTATATTTTATAGTAATATTTTTATAATTTAAATATTTTCATTCATTATTAAATTATCAGGATAAATACCAAATGGCATCTTAAAATAGTGGACAAAAGGTATAAAATACAATATACATATATTTTGTTTAAATATAAATTTAATTATAATGATAATTTAAAATATGTTTTATTTTAATATCTAATCCTGATATAATTATGGTAAAAAAATTATGTATTTAAAAAAAATATGTGTAAAACAAATAATATTATATTATAAATCCTTAAAAAACATTTTTTGAACTGTAGACTTGTAAAATGAGTATTTTAAATAAGGATTTAAAATAAGAATTAAATAAAAATACCTTCATTTTTCATGCCATTTAACAAAAAAAATATGTAGTTTAAGGGGTCTTTTACCAAACACTTATCCGGGTAAGTGCTTACCAAGTCATGCTACCCCATCGGATGAATATGGTAAGAATCAAAAATCTTACCCAGTAAGAGCGAGACAAAGACCATTAATCTTATCCGGTAAGTGAGGACGACGACTCTTACCATGGTAAGTGTTTACAGGGTAAATTGTTGCATAGGATGTCGTTTTGGTGGACTAAAATCTTATCGGTACGTAAATAATAGTGTTAAATTTTATCGGTAAGCACTTATACCAAGTAAGTGTTTGGTAAACGGCCCCATTAGTCTATTAATTGGTTTTCAGTAAGTTTTATTTAGGGGTCGTTTACTAAACGTTTACCCGGTAAGCGTTTACTGGGTAATTTTCCTTATCGGATGAACATGGCAAGGGTAAAAAATCTTACCCGGTAAAAACAATTATAAAGATGAAGAGTCTTACTCGGTAAGTGAGGGTAACGACTCTTACCCGAATAAACGCTTACTAGGTAAATTGTTACATACGATATCATTTTAATGTACTACAATCTTACCCAGTAAAATAAATTACAGTGTTGACTCCTAAGGGTAAGCATTTAGGTAAACTGCCCCTTAATTTAAACATGAAGTGACTGTAATTTTGACCTTGAGTTTTAATGATATTTATATTAATAAATGATATTCAAGACTTTCATCTCAAAATAAATGCTTAGAATTTTATTTTACTTTGTCTGATAATAAGTGTTCACTTTTAAAAATCAATACATATTTTCCAATTCTACCGTTGATTGTAGTATGAATAAAATCATTATTTATGCTATTATTAAGGATAAAAATGTCATTTAATAAATTAAAAAATTGATATACTAATTGTATATCTATACTATATTATAAAACATTTGACAAAAACTCTTACAAACCACTTTTTATGCGTAGAGTACTGTTTATTAATGTATATTACTTAAAACTCAAGATTACAAGTCGATTGTGCGTAAGTACAACTTATTAAAGCTCTATATCTGAATTCGTGTAACTAACTACAGATAAACATAATCAAATACAGGATAAACATCTCATTTTAAATATAAAAAATCTAAAATATAATTAAGATAATCATTGAGTTATAATAGAACACTTAATTATTATATTTATAAAATGTTATATTATTAAACCAAAAATAAATTATTTTGTTATTAAACTTAAATTAAG
>NC_037534.1:5039308-5042562 GCF_001531365.2 Cynara cardunculus var. scolymus | reverse complement strand
AGGTTGATTAATCATTTTTATTGTGAAGGGTGTTAATCATAGATATTATCATCTTCATTATTTTAATTTTAGAGAAATACATGAAACAGTTTCATTAATGTTATAGAAATACATGAAACAGTTCCATTAAGTATTATATGAAACAATTTCACAACCATATATGAAACAACTTCATCAAAAAAAATATTATATGAAAAAATTTCATAAGATTAAACAATGAAATCGACAGATAAAGGTGGTTTGCACGGTTTACACAAATAAAGGCGGTTTTCATATGATCACTCCTCTATATATATATATATGGAGAAAGTGAGAGATGGATGACGATTGAAGTGAGAAAATGGTTAAAATAATAGAATATGAGAATGTTTTTGTCACATCTAGTTCAAATTCAGTTATTGGAGAGATGCACACGCACATATGGCCTCACAACCTAAACAGCGTAGGCTGAACCTGAATTAATGTGAATTTAAGTCCAAAATCAAATTAGATATAAACGTCCAACTTCTTTTATATTGATCATGTTCTCGTTTAATACAATTTGGAAACAATATTTTATTTTTGCTACTTATTACACTATAACTTAACAAAATTGATTTTACAGATGCGTAGAATGTCTAAGCGTTCTAATAAAATACTTTATAGAACTTATCAACTATAAAACATCATATTTAAAAGTGTTATAATAAGTTTATATAACGTTTTTTGATATATTTACCAAGTTTTTAGAACGTTTTTAAAACCAAGTGTTCTATTAATTATTTTATAGGACACTTCTCAAGAATTTTTTTTGAGAAGTGTTCTATAAACCCATTTTTTAGAGGACATTTTTTTTTCAAATAATGTTGTATAAAATAACTAATATGATACTTTATTTTAAAACGTCTAAAAACGTCCTATAAACCTATTGTAATACTTTTAGATATACACTCTTTATTTTGGCCTTCTATTAGAATGTTTATGCATTTTACTGCTAATATAAACAACAGATCTAGATGTCATTATTCTTCTCTCAAGTATTTATTAGTTGTTTAGAATAATCTTTAAATCTTATTGTACAATTTATGTATAAAAAGAATCAAACACATAAAAATATAGTTTAAGTATCAGATTTTGATGTAATTCTTATTAAAAAAACATATGAATCCTTAATACCCAACAATTTAAAAGACTCTGAACATGAGGGTTGTAAAGGTGTCACGCTTAAGTTATATGATCATGCGTCTTAACCATAACTGATTAGCTGTTTGTGGCCATTCTCTATTACAACTCTGAGTTGTAAGCAACACAAAGAAAGAGACAACCCCCCCACCCTACCCTACCTTACCCCCCTACCCCCCCCCCCACCCCCTCTATTTTGCTTTATTTCTTCATCTTCTTGGACACATAATCACTAGAAACACTTGAGTTGAAAACCAACCTCCCCTTCACTGCCAACTTACTTCAATCTTGGACACTTCCAAAAAGGTTAGAAAACCCTAATTTCTGATCGTCTTGTTCTTCACCATTTTTGCAAATTATTTCCCACAAAAGGTCAAAACTTTTACCGTATAATTGCTTCATGTTTGATATGATATGATTGATGTTGATCAGTTCTTTTTAGTAGTTTTTCCAATTTGGGTTTTCACGTAAATCTTGAATACATATTCCCTTTTGTTTACTTCATCGTTGTGTCGATACGTGATCTTCGTGTTTGATTTCGTGTTCTTTTTCAATCATTCGCATAAAAAATCGGATCTTTAAACGATGCATGATCAGTGATCTTGAGTTCATCGCTTGTTATGATCATAGTTTTTTGAAATTTGCCATTAAAAATAATGAAAATGGATCAAAAGTTTCTTTCTTGTGGTGATAATTATTAGAGGGAAGGTGGTGCAGATAAGCATTTAGATTGATGGTATGAATACAAACAAACCAAAAAGGAATCTTCACCTCAACTCTTTCTTTAACTTTTTGTGTTACAATGGAGCCATGCAATCTCTAAATCTATATGTATATATATACATATACAAATGCAGCTCGTAGCAGATTGGAATCTTAGCAACACAGAATTCGATTTTTATTCGGATCTTTTGGATCGAAGATTGGATCGGAGAGGATAAGAATGGACCAATCTGTTCAGACATATGATAAAGAATGCATGAAGATGGCCATGTTGAAGCATGAACAAACCTTCAAAGAACAGGTATGTATACATACATATATATATATATATATGTGTGTGTGTGTGTGTGTGAACTTTAGGTTTTTCATAGATTTTGTGTTTAAAAATGATTATTGAAAATGGGTGTTGATTAGTTTTTTTATTTGTTCAAGGTATATGAACTTCACAGATTGTATCAAATACAGAAGATGCTCATGAAGAACATGCAAGATCAAGAAAACATATGCTTCAACTATCAACAACAAAAGAACAAGCTTGATTTGGAACAGCCTGCAACTAAAGACTATGCTCAAGATCATGTGACAGAAACATTAAACGATCAAGAAATCGAGGAAGACGAGTGCGAAATCGAGCTGACGTTAGGCCCGACGAGTTTTAACCGGAGACGAAGAACGACGAATAAGCCCGAATCATCGGATTCGGTGCCGAGTTTTTCATCATCTTCTACAGGCTCAAGTCATATAAAGAGAATAGAGAGAATTACAAGAGAGAATTCAAGTTTTTTGAGTGGCAACAGAAGGAACAACAGTTCTTCTTCAGATAGATCACTCAAACAGCCTCCATGGATGTATCAAGTTCTAAGTTTAAACATGACTTGAATCCAAGAAAATGTTTGGTATATTTCAAGATCTTTTTAGGGTTTTTTTTCTTCACTTTTTCTACTTATAAACTTTCGACTAATTGTGATTGTTTGTTTGTGTGAAACTCTATAGTTTCTTTCCCCCTTTTCATCTCATTGAGTTGATCTTAGCCTTTAGAAGGTAAAATCCCCTCTCTCTTCTTCTGGATATCTTGCTATAATGGCTTGTACACAGTGCATTGAGATTTGTACATTGACCATTTTGGTCTTCTAGCAATGATGGTTGTCTCTGAAGTCTTTATGTGAAGAACTCATTTCATATCTTTGAAAAAAAGTAGCTTTTTTGTAACTGATCAGTCTCTCTTTATGATGTATGGTGATAAAGTCAGATAGCATGCGTTATCAAGAACAGATAGTTTTCTCCAAGTGTTTATGTTCTACTCGCATTATTGGTGCTCATAGGATGGATGATGGATGATGGATGATGGATGATGAATGGCGATGGGTGGG
>NC_037534.1:5018077-5037788 GCF_001531365.2 Cynara cardunculus var. scolymus | reverse complement strand
TATATAGGGATGTTATTCTACATCCTTTGCCATTCCTACACCCTATACAACCCTCATCTCAACCATTCAATTTTTAATCAATTAATTGTTTCATAATATAAAGTATTAATCATAATTAATAAAYTMTATTCATATTCCATAAATATTCAAATCATAATAAATGAACTCCAATCATTTCTATAAATATTTCAATTAATTGGGTTGCAAAGGTTGTACAAATGTACAAGGTTGTAAAAGAAATATACCCTATATATATATATATATATATATATATATATATATATATATATGTATGTATGGTAACCCCACCCAGCTAATTATACCTAATATTCTTGAAATTAGACCAACCAAGTTGCTGATTGTATATTGTTTATTATCTCTTCTCCAACATTAGGGAGAGTTGTCCTCATATTTTGTCTGCCACTATATCACCACTAGATTCCTCTAATTATAAGTCTTACACCCTGTTCATAGACACACACATTTGGAGGGAAAGGTTGGATTTAGTAGCGGTAAATATTTGAGAAGTAAAAAAAGTGATTTTAGTTTTTTTATCTGGTTGATGTTTGTGGTTTTGACTGTGAAGTATTGAATAATTTTTTGTATGGGTATGTGGAAGATGAATGAGTGGTTTTCTAACTTTTACAAATAGATGACAAACATGTTTATATGTGAATGAGTTAATTAGTTCATATATGAATCAGCTAATTAGTTCATATGTGAATCACACGTGTTCACATATGAACATATCACATAGGTTCACATAGGGTTGGGTTCACGTGAGACCAACCTGTTTTCGTGAGACAATATTTTTACACTTCAAACTTCACAACAAAATATTGTGAAAGTAAAAAAAAAGTCCTACATTCACAACAAAAACACCGTGAAGGTTACCTTCACAGTGTTTTGCTGTGAAGTTTCAAATGTAAAAATGTTCTCTCACGTGTCCCATAAAAACAATTTTGTCTCACATGATCTCTTCTTACTATTCTTTCCATAAGTTTCATTTCACAGTGTTTTTGCTGTGAATGTTCAAGTGAAAATGTTGTCCCACGTGTCCCATAAAAACAGTCTTGTCTCTCATGATCCCTTCTTACTATTCTCTCCATAAGTTTCAATGGGAGAGAATGGTAGAACTTGATTCAAGTTTGAGTTCGAGGCTGGTTCGAGTTGAAGTTGGAGTTTGAGCTTGGTTCGAGCTTCAAATGAATTCGAGCTCGAGTTCAAGTTTAAAAAATTGTAATCGAGTTCGAGTCGAATTTAGTTTTTAACTACTAATGAGTTTCTGGGTCGAGTTTGATTAATTACCATCGAGTTCAAATCGAGTATATTAATGCTCAAGCTTGACTCGCATTAATTGCTCACATTAATTACACCTTTACTAACCATAATTTGTAATAGACATTATATAGTACAAGAATAGTGAAACATGTGTAAAATGTTTCTTTTAATTTGTTTTTATTTTTACAAAATTTATCAAAATAAATCTAACATAAGGTTTTTGGTGTTTTTGCAATAATGATTATTAAAAACTCAAAATAATTAACTAAAACAAAATTATTATAAATTATTTACATTTTATTTTCCAAACTTTGTTTTGTTTATGTAACTTCATACATGTTTTTCAAAAGTTAAGTATTTTAACCACAAGGGTGGTATCTGATTGGTTTGAGCTTGACTTCAAAGGTCAAAAGTACCATGAGGTCTCAGGTTCAATCCAAGGAGGAAAAAGAATCGCCTTGTGGCCGTGGAGGTTCAAATGCAGTGACTCCGGGCTATCTGCAAAGTAGGTGGACGCCCTGGGATTAGTCGGTTCGCATAACGGGTTGGATATCCAGGTTGATAAAAAAAGTTAATCTAAAATCACTATCAAATTTGTTCAAAATCTTTAAAACTATTTATTGTAAACGTCATATCATAACCACCAGATTACAGGATATCAAATGCTCCACGTGTACGAGTTTATATAGACTTAAGATTATGGGATATTTGTTTTCCGTAACAACCTTTTTCGAGCCCGTAGATGTTTTTTTCCATTGAAAGATGCTACTGGATGCGGTGGCATGACGGTAATTAAGTGGAACTTCGACGGTAAGAATGTTTACTATATCTCACATATCTTAACATGAAAGACATTAAACCTTAATCTTCACAAATGTTAGCATACTTTAACGTATATATCTTAACATAAAAAAAGCACCAAACCTTAGTAAATGACTTTTTGAAATCATTAACATGCATTCACAAATCGAAGCAGAAGACCGAAAGTGTCAAATTTTTTGAAGTATATAATATTAATATACGGTAAATAAAACAAATAAACTCACACACCCTCTTCACCTTTGGTGAGATTTAAACCCTTGACCTCTTAGGAGATCAATGACTCACATACCGCTAGACCAAAAGCTCTTTGGTGAAAGTGTTGATCTTTACAAGGGAAAAATCATGCATGGTTCTCTATTGGATCAAAAGTGATCAAAATGCGAAACACGATTTGAACGACCAAATCACATATGATTTTACTGAAATTATATACAATTACAAAAAAAAACTGTCTACGCAAGGGTATGCAAGCGATTTGGCACGCAACCTTAACCTAGGTTATGGCCAAGATTACACATAATCACATATGATTTTACTGGTGACTTTATTAAAAAATTACATATGTTTTTACATTCTATTATTTGGGTACTGAAATCCTGTGATATAGAAGTGTTCATGAGTTAGGTTAATCGGGTTGAAGACATTTGAACAATCCAACCCAATGCTTGCAATTTGAAAAATCTTAACCCAACCCAACCCAAACCGTACGGGTTGGTCGGGTTAGTCGAGTTGATATTTTGGTACATTAAAATATTCTTCTAACCTTGAATATGTTATTTCTTTACTCATAATTTTTTTTCCATCAAATCAACCGGTTGATACAACGTACTTATCCATACTTATTACGTATATCACATTCAGTTAATTTTCTCAATTTACATATATATGTTCACAGTTACTGAACATATATACGAATGAGTTATATATATATATATATATATATATATGAATAGATTGAAAATATTTGTATATGAAGAGCATACGTGATAGTGTAGTTGTCTAATGTATATATTATTAAAAATTCAACAATCATATTAAATTCAAAAAAAAAAACGATATCGGGTTAATCGGGTTGGGTTAGATTCAAATAATAGTAACTCAATACCTACAATCTGAAAATTTTATAACTTAATTAAACATCAAATTACTTTAAATTAAATTATTTTGTATTGAATTGATCGGGTTTTTGAACGGATATAATTTGTATGAAGTGAAATGATGATTTGAGGTTGTTAGAGATAGGCATGCGCCACTGCTACTTTGTCTTGCTGTTTTTTGCTTTTTCACATTAACTTTTTATTAATTTATATTTTTATATAAAAGGCTTTCAATCATTTTTAAACATATCAAACCCCACAAACTCCTCTTCATATTTCAGTTCCCACTTGTATTTTAATCCTTCATCAAATGTCATATATTTAATCCTAATTACGATATATATAACATTTTTACACATATATCACACAATTATATTCATCAAAGCCATTAAAAAACGAAAATGAAAATAATAATTATCGATCGAATCGTATCGGTCTTCTTGTCAAGCCGCCCGATCAAGATATCGAATGCCTTCGGTCTTTACTTGGCTTATTTTTGCCTCTAGTACTCGAAGGTAATATCCCGTCAGCACGTAGAAACGGCGTAAGTTTCCCCAGCTTTTTCGACACGGAACTTATGAACGATTTTCGTGGCAATGGTGGCTTATCAGCCGAATAACGAGTGCCACCAACTGGGCTGTTGACTGCAGATTTATCAGCAGATGATGGTCTTTCCACCTCTTTTAATCGCGTTTTCATCTTCAGAAGCTCGAATTTGAGGTCTTGGTTTTCCTTTTTCAAGCGTGAGAGCTCATCGTCTAATGGTTGGTTGGTGGTTAATGAGTCTAGTTTGGAAGTGGGTTCGACCGCTATTGGACCACCATCCATGGTTTCTCTTAACCGTTGTTGTTCGTAGTAAAGAACTTGAACTACAGTTTGCACAGGAAGCCGGTCGTTTTGGGCCGCGTGAGCACAAGCTCCACGAGATAGTTTTTGACAGTCCATTAAGCTGCAAACTTTCTTTCTTTCCGTATCGCTTAAGGTTGGATGAGCCTGCGAAATTAAATCGCTGAACGTTAAGCACATAGTTCAATCAGCTCCAATTATGAAATATCTATAAACTCGTGTTGGATGTGTAGCCTAATTTGAACTGTAAACGGTTTACAACTTCGTATATAAATCCGATTATGTAACTTCGTGTGTCCAATCATGTAAGAACTTCGATATGACGATCTCATATCTTCCCCTTTGCAGATTTTGGTCATATTTGACAACCATAAGTTAGTTTATTTTTTGAGCTTATTGAAAAATCCTCGTTTAATTAGCTACTTAGCCAATAAGCTAACTTCAAGCTACTTTTGATAGCATTTCAATAAGCTCCAGTTTTTCTGTTAGCTTATATTTGCTTATAGGGCTAGGGCTTTTTCTATCCCTTGTATTATCTTTTGTGTTATCATTTCCTAATGAAACCCTAGCAAACCTTTCTCTGAAATCTACATTTTCCACTTCCTTTTCCAATTACACCCCTCATATTTTTCCAAATAATTTTTTAACATGTCCATTTAAGTCATTTTACATTGTTATCCAACTTATCAACTAGTTTTTACCAAATAGAATTAGTTTATTACCTAATTTATCAGCTAACAGCTAGCTTAATAGCCAACAACTAACTTTTCAATTACTAGCTTATAGCCGGCTTATCATCCAACAACTAGCTTATCAGCTTAATTACTAAAAGTAGATTTTGTGCTACAGTCGTTCCTATCTAATAGAAAATGATCCCATGATGCTGGACTGCTCTTACCTAACAGCCGGCTTATTAGCCAACAACTAGCTTAACAGCTTACAGTTAGCTTATTAAACCAACAACTAGTGATTCAGCTCATTTGTCAAACTTATCCTTTCTGGATCTATCATTACAAATGATCATTGTGTGTGTGATTGTTCATCATAGAAAGAAGAAGACTTACCTTCAAGAAAATATCAATGGCTCTATACATTCCATCTTCTGTTACCTTTGCTTGCTCTGGAATATGTTCAGCAAAATTCATAAATTTCGACACCAATAAGTTACGATCAGAAGCTATTTCCGCAAGATAGCTCTCCATCAACTTCCCAACTTTCTCCATATCACTTTGAGGAGAAGAAACGTACTCTTCATGATCGCAATTGCCTTCCAGTTCGTATTCAAGATAATTCATCAGGGCCCGCTGTATAGTATCGACATCAAACAATGTGTCCCCATCAAAATGATAAGAAGGAATCAGTATATCATCTAAGACCGCCTGCCCAAGTTGTAATCCCATTCGTTTCTCCAAATCTAGCCTACATGCCATTGTTGTTTCAAGATATATGGCAGCTCGAAGCAACATTGAGATAAAGCTGACCGACATTGCATTCCTTTCCCTTGGTAGGAGGCTCACTATTGTTTCTAGAACCATCCGCTTTTCGTGTTCTTGTTCTGGGTTGATCTTTTTCTTGCTGTTTCCAAATATCTCCTGTTTGATGTTGGATATTTATATGAATAAGTGAACAACTTTGTGCTAAAATCAAGTGAATCATATGGGAGTTGTATTGAGAAATTCTCATAAGAACAAAGTGATTCGTGTAGGAAGTCCATGGAAATTCTAATTCAAAATGATGTCATTTGATAACAGGTGACCGTCCATTCGAAGAAAGTTCAAATGAGAACCATAAATATTTTGAGAATCCGGGAACCAACTATTCATTATTATTCATCATGAATATCATGCATTTTGATTATTATTCATTATGAATATCATGCATTTTCATGATGATATCTATTGACATTCTTTATGCATAAAGCGGAAACAGTCGGTTCTCAAAAATATTTACGGTTCTTATTTGAATCTTCCCCTGGTCCAGTCTTTCAGACTGTAACAAAATGAGCCAAGTGTAGTTCCATTCAGAAACTCTGGTTCAAAGAAATAATTCTTCAAATGCACCTAGAACAAGAAGAGATCTTACCAAACCTCGAAGACATTTTTGGGCATAAAGCATTAGAATTGGACCAAGAGCATATTGTTTGAATCCCCTTGAAATCATTGCAAGAAGAACCCTTTGGAAGATATCGATTCTAAGAACAATTAGATCCTCAGCCCACCAATCAACTACAGCTTTCGGGTACGATGATGATGATGATGATGAAGTAGAAGAAATCAAAGTGCTGCTGCCCTCTGTACTACCCGGAGAACAAAATTGGCTTTCTTTGGTCACTATGAATGCTATAGTGTCTATACAACGATTGATCAACTTCACTTTCTCGGCCATCGGTAAGAAATTTGTTGATGATTGCAAAATGGTAACGGAGCCAGCCAAGGTTTTAAGTCCTACTTCATTCAAATAGGCTTCGGATCTTGAAACCAGGTTTCCGATTGCATGATCCTCCGTCATTTCAAGAAACTCTGCCACACATCTCACTATGGCAATGTTTTCAGTGGATAATTCGAAGTTTACTCCATAACAGAACTTGGCTGCAAGTTCGAATCCTTCAGACCCTCCTGGGACATCCGGGATTTCGACTACCAAAAGATCAACATCTTTCAGGTCAGACACCAATTTCCGTATATAACCACATTTTGAGACCAATGGAAACTGCATATGGAATAGAGGAACTAGAGCTTAAACTTCCTAACCATATATCAAAATCACCATTTAGACCAATAGTTATAAGGATATAAATCCGGTATAAAAGATGGGTTATTTAGCTAAATGACAATTTTTTAGGGATTCTCATGTATGGAAGTGGGATTCTTCTGTTAAGCTGAGACATTCTCGATCTCAAACTTGTCAGAAGGTTATGGATTTAATGAAAACCTATCAAAAGGTCCTTTAACCAAAGGAAACTATCAAAGATATATATGCAATAAAAGGGTCAAAAGATCCATTCTTTCACATTAAAAAATGATTTCAAAAGATGCATAATAACAAGAGCACAGTCTCAAAGACGAATCATACCTTGTGTAATGGAAATGAAACACCTCCTGCATTTACTGTAACATCACTTGGGATCTCCTGGGAGAACATCCTGTTAACATCAAAATGAAATCTTTATAGATCTTCCCTTTTGTCCATAATCAATTAAACTATACATTTATACATATCTAGACGAAAAGAGCTTGGGAAAACAAGCATGGAAGAAAACCAAGAATCAAAAAGGAAACAAGATGGAGAAGAATGATAGCAAACCAATCACAAGTCTTCTTCATGGAAGTAATCAATCAATCATAAGCAACTTCTTTCTCTTAACGGGCACATCAATGGCTGTAGGCAGTGCACACCCTCTTGTAGAACAACATCCTCCATGAAAATGATTGAGCAATCACAACCATAGCCATGATCTTTATTGCAAAAAAGAGAGATAGCTTTACAAAAGTACACTCATTTCACTTGTTGATTTTACAAATTCGCAAAGCAAACAGTTAGTTGTTGCTTTCATTTTACCTCCACTCTTTTCTAGCATTAAATGTACTTAAACCTCAAGCTTTGATTCTGTAACATGTCAAACGATCAACGTCTTTAAAGAAATACCCATGATGAATATTAGAATCTGGCCAAAAGGGAGTAAGATGAAGGGACAAAATAGTATCTTTCTACAGTTTTTCAAGGCTGGTATTCTGAATATTTTTGGAGGGATAATTACAAGGAAATAAGTTGGATTTGGCAAGTGTGTGGTGGTGAGTGCAAATGGGGTTGGAGTATTTGGACAAAAGATTAGAAGTTTTCCAATTGACCATTGAGACATTTTATCAACCACATAATCTGCATCTTTTCAGAAATGGGATAAACGCCCTCAAATTGGCCAATCAACTGTAAATTCAATGATTTTATAGATGGTTTATCATCAACGAGATACCCAAAATAACATATTCCAAGATTTTCGCAACCCGATCAACTGGGATTTGGTTAGAATGAGCATTGAAGTTGTATGCCATTAGAATATAAGGTTTAAACCCAGTGAAATAGGGTGTTCAATGAGGTGATTCTTGGTGATTAATGCGTGGAAACAAAAAAGGCTAGTTGAAATCTACCATAATAACAAAAGGATTGTGAGCAACCCCACAAGCCGGTTGTATGTCTTCTCTCGGGGTGTGTGAAATAAATGAAATACAACTGGATTTTTTTGACGGGCTAAATGATGGGATCGTTGATCGTACATACAGTTTATCATACATCATATCAACGGTCATTCTAATTTTAACTTGTCTACTGATTATATATATTATATGATATATAATATATATATATATATATATATATATATAAAAGTGATATCCATATGCATATTAGAATGAGATGTACTAGATTAATCCCCGTATCAAGCGCGATTTATTAGTAAGTTGGAGATTAAAGGTGATCAAGAATCCAAATCCCTCATTAGGCTTTTCTACTTAACTCTTCTTCTCACAAGATCATTTTCCATATATATAATTAGGTTCAAACGAAAATAGTAATCAAATAAAAGAATACAAAAACAGTTGAATCATATCTATTTTATACTAAAATCACATGTGATTCATACGGCCTTGGAGGATGTCACGGTCTAAGTCGTCCGCACACCCTTACGTTGATCGTTAGTATAAAATTACAGGTGATTTACATGTGATTGTGTCGTTTTTATGTTCTCTTATTTAGTTATTGTTCTAAGGATAAAGTTTACTGTGAAAAAACTTGTGAGATATTGGATCAAATGACTTTTTAATCTAAATTGATTTTCCAACCCATATCCACTATCTTCAAGTACCTCCATCTATTTTTATTTTCACTTTACTCACTTTCACTAACATTTAGATACATTTAATCACTTTAAATAAGGACAAGTTTAAACGAGAACCTAAACATTTTACAAGAAGACGAGAAGTTTCAATATCATACATGATTGCAAGCATTGTACATAAACTTAATCATATATGATTAAATACATGTTGCATTGACAACACATAGACGTTTAATCATATATGATTAAACACACCCAAATGATTATAATCATATATGATATTGAAACTTTTCGACTTCTCATAAAAATGTTTAATGTCTCGCATGATCCTTCATCTATATATATGGGGTCATTCAAGGGAGAACTTAGTAATTTGTGGTAACATTGTGATCCGATCTTAGTCACAAATGAAAATATAAATTAAGAAATTAACAGTTTGGTAATTTTGACTTGAAATTTTAGTTAAAGAGCATTTTAGGTATTTTGGAAATCTTATTTTTCCTCTCTCCTCTTTGGCAAACCTTATTCCGACAAACACAATGTGAATACAAGATATATAGCAACAGAAACAACAAAAAACTATAGGTGAGTGGAGTCATGTGAACACAAGAGATACATTGTGATGCCTAAAAAACATCGACACTGTTTAAAAAAGATACATACAAATGATACAATGTGATACTAAAAGTACATACAAGATACACATTGTGATAACCTTTTTAATTTTTAATTTTATCTATATTATATTATAAATTATTTGACAAAAACTCTTAAAAACTATTTTTATGCACAAAGTACTGTTTATTGATGCATATTACTTAAAATTTAAGATTACAAAAACTCTTACATGTGTTATGGTTTTTTTATCGACCAATATAAAATTATAGCTGAAATTATTTAGATTCAAACCATTAATTATTTGGTTATAGGTTCAAACCATTAATGTTTAGGTTTAGGTTTAGTTTCAGATAGTTAATCGTTTTAAGGTTTAACACATTTTTATTCTTAACATATATTCTCTGTCATCTTATTTATGCAATATAATCAAAAGTTTTGAATGTAGCAAAACCTCCAAAAAAATTGGAACGTCTCTGATGAGAAGAGAGCCAATTATAGGACTTTATCTGCTTTTTTTTTAAATTTTAAATTTTCAAATTATTAACCTAGTATTTAAATTATTTTAAAGTAACACCAAGATATAAGAATCTTATGGATTCAAATCAAAGTGATCGAATCGATTTTTTTCAAAGAAACCGCGGTGAGTTACAGATAGTTTCAAAATGAATTTGTTGATTTTGTTTTTATGCAATGCGGTGAATTTTCCCAAGACACTGTCAACTTGCCTGATAAGATATCGTTCAATAACGAGGTTGGCTCGGGTAACTTTTAAGTATTGGTTCTGTTTTTTAAAATCAGTAATAATTATTTTATAAAGAATAAATTATTTATGGTGCATGTCAAATCGTATATGAGATATCAATGATTGATTATGGCAGATGGGCTCCTTCACAGTTATGAATGTATAGTTCACATCAACTAATGTTGACTCATCATCGTTATGCACTAAATTTATATCCAGATAATTATATGATTTAACATATAATTTAATATCACCACTTTTATATATAGAGAGAGATTGATGAGATATTATACAATCCTTTTAATTTGTACAACCAATATAACACATTCTCAATCGTTCATTTTATTTGATTAATATGTGATTTCATAGAAGTTTTGATTGTTTCCTAATATAAAGTATTGATTATAATAAATGAATCATATTCATCTTTCATAAATATTCAAATCATAATAAATGAACTCTTATCATTTCTATAAATATCTCAATTTATTGGGTTGCATTGGTTGTACAAATGCAACAAGATATATTTGAAACAAACTCTCTCTCTCTCTCTCTCTCTCTCTCTATATATATATATATATATATATATATCACTTTCTGTATGAACGGTATATTGTAAGGCCCTGCTAGGCATCCTGATGGTGCAAGAATCGACTATGTTCTGTAACACCTCCAAAGTCTAAGACAACAGGTTGTCTCAATAGCTTCAAATTCAACTTAAAACCATGACGAGAGTTTCTAGCAACCAACGACTTGAGGTTTATAATGAGCTCACGTATCTCATTTGTGATCCATATGAGATGAGTTGTTATATACACGAGTAAAGGAAGGGTATGAAATGTGAGTAGTGTGGATAAGGAGGTATAAAATGTGACTGGTCGTTCAAGTAATTTATTCAACATAACAAACAAATAGTAATTTAGCTTAATATATACAGACAACCAATATAAAACTTACCAAAGGGTCTTTGGCCTAGTGGTATTGTAGCATTTTGCCTTCTAGGAGGTCAGTGGTTCAAACCTCACCATAGGTGAGAAGGGTGTATGAGTTTATTTGTTGCATTTGTCATATATAAATATTATATACTTCAAAAAAAAACCAATATAAAACTTAATGAAAAAACAAACATTGGATCACACTAAAATAGGGGAGGAATGTTGAAATGTGTAATATACTAAGATGGAAGTTCAATCTTCGTGACATTTTCATTTATGCATTTGTTTGACATCTTATGTGTTTATTTGTGAATCAAATGAGGGAGGAATGTTGGTGATTTTAGTGTCATCAACCATTTTGATGTAGTTGTGATTTACTAAGAGATCGATTAAGATGATAAAGCAAACAAAAGTGAGTAAGGGAGTGAGGAATGCACACTCACAAATGTTGTCCATATCACCTTAGATCGTCATAAAGCGGAGTCCTAGGGGCAGCGCCCCTAGCAGGGTTCCACGGGGGGTGAGCCCGTTGGCAGTGTTCCTACTGACCGATCAGCAAGCGAGTCGAGTTCTAAAGACTTAAATTTTTTACCAAAGTCTTATACTCTGAAAAAAAAAAAAAGATAGGTCTGGTCGTGCTAGCCATCGTTGAATGGTCTTCAGTTATCACTGAATCGGTCTTCAGCTATGGCCTATCATTGTTTTGCCTTTAGCTATCGCTGAACATGGTCATCATTGAACGTTGGCCTATTGCTGAATGTGTGGTTCTAAATACTTTAGAATTAAGATTCCATTGTAACTACTCTTCGACCTTATCCATTATCAATTACAACCGATTAACCACCATAACTGCCGACCTCTCTTATAAATACATATAAATACATATATGTGTGTGTGTTAAGGTGAAACGTAATAATGGATATTCATCTTTGGATGCACATGAGGATGAGATCCATCAAGATACACCGGATCAATCCCCGTATCAAGCGCGATTCATAGATAAGTTTGAAATTAAAGATGATCAAGAGTCCCGATTCCTTCTTACTCTTCTCATTCTAACTTTATTTCTCACACGATCTTTCGCTTGCATATAAAATTTGAAACGTATGGTCTCTCTAAAGTGACTCTTTTAAAGAACAATACATATGCAAAAGGGAGACACTTGGGCCATACGCGCACACACACACACAAAGTTCGACAAGTATTTGTTTCTATTTTAATTTCTATCTGGTCATTACGAAGCACGAAACGGAAAGAAAAACGGAAACGAGATAATTTAACGGAATCGAGCCTCGTAATTAACCAGTTATCATCAGAAACAATATATGCCGACTGCTGAGCCTGAGCCTGAGCCTTAGATGAGATGTACAAAAGTACATATTAAATACAGAGGAACCGAAGAATAGCAGAAATTAAGTTTCAGTCATATTCTTCTTCGTTCCTAAGCCATTTCGTTGCCACCCATTTCTGGCCTTTGATTACAGGGCAGCTCCCATGAAGTGATGACTGCATCCATAACCATTACAGAGTAAGTAAACAAAAACAAATAATCGAAGGACCCTTGGCCCAATGGTATCCAGGTTACCAGTAAACTTAATATAAGAATCTAACCGTCTTAGTGTATTTCTACGTTTTTACGGGAACAACTGTTTTGAACTAGGGGTAGTTTAATATAGAGGCAGGTCGGGTAGAGGTCAATGAGGTAAAAATAATAAGAATTGAGAAGGGCGTGCTCCTAATTGGAAACTCATTTAAGGCAAAGTTCTAAATGGCGTGAGGCTTGACATCAGACGGCAAGTTTGAGTTTGTATGCCATATATAGAATTATATATATATATATATATATATATATATACATATATGTTTCCTTATATTATTCAATGAGATGGTGATGTTAACTAGAAATGAACTCACCGGATCAATAGTACCATTTGGGTATAAGGAATAAAACAAAAGCCCATCACCCCTCCTTGGTCTTACTTTCAAACCGATACACTTTCTGAAATCATAATTCGCGTCCGCATTTTCCCCATTCTGCAAACCAAAGCAAAAGAACAGATGCTCCTTTCAGCAAACGAGGATACTTTTGACGGGTGATTTAGGAGAATAACCTTCCGACAGATTTTTTTAAATGCACGACTTTTTGGCAGATTTGAATAACCTTTTTCCAACGGACGAATGTCTCTTCTTAACGGATTATTATTTAGCTCAATGACCTTCTTCAGAAGCTGGTTTTGTAATATTATGCTCCATTTCATTTCTAAGTTTTTACGGAAGCTGACCAGGGGCAGGTCAGATGAAGGTCATTGAGTGAAAAAGAATTTAGAAGGTCGTGGTCCTGTTTGAAAACTCACTTAAGGTCATTCATCCAATGGATCCCTTATGAACATAAGAATGCCTCAAAATATGTTAGAAGGTCATGCACTTTAAAAGAATCTGTCAAAAAGATCATTCTTCTAAAGAACCCAACAATTGACGGGTAGCAGGAAAAAGCGAGGGATACAAAGTTCTAGAACTTACCTCAAATGGAAACATGGTTTCTCCACCTTCTTCAACATCGGATAAATATAGCAAGAAAGAAGCAATCTGTAAGCAAGTCTTCTTTGAGATTAGAATTATTAACGACAATCTACAATTAATGACCATTAGAGCATAAATTTGCATACAAAGAAGATTATCAGAAACTGCTAAAGAAGATGATGATCCTAAATAATGCTAGTTTCAGCAATGCTACTGTAAAGATTGAGCAAGAATCAGCAACTAGTGTTGAAGATTGAACTCGAACACTGGTCATAGTATTATAACCATCTATGATTATGTGAACTAGAACAACAATGAGAGATAAAAAGACAAAAAGAAACATTACGAGCCATTCCATTTTGCATACAGTCGGCTTCAACCAGTCCCAAGAAGTTACTGCATGAACCAACTGACACTGGTTATGCAAAAAAAACTCCATTAGGACCTATGCTTTCAGAATTTTTCCTTAGTCCTCACCCCATTTCAAATACTTAATCCCCTAATTTCTATATGTTTACTTTTACCAATTTACACTCCCTTCAGTTTAGTTTATAGCTTTATTCAACTGCTATTAAAAACTTATTGAGGTATTTTATAAATTAAATGAAAAATGAAAATTGTATTTTATATTGATGTCATGACTTTAATAATAGAAAGTCTAACAAAATTGAAGAAAGGACAGGGACCGGTTAAGTCTGGCGATCATGGCCAGTCCTTGTGCCTAGATAAAAAGCCTGGTTGGACCGGTTAAAAATTGCCTGGAATCAGCCAAGGCCCGCTGGGTAGATGGAGTGCTGGTCCTGCTCCTGGTCCTTGGGGCTGGGTTAAAATGAAAACCTCTATATGTAAGTCTATAAATCTAAGTTCTATTGAAACTAATAGAATCATATTTTCTGACCATCATTTAGTAAGAAGATTAAAGAGGTAGTGTCTGTTTTTTGAACTTTATGAATTGTTGTTTGAGTATGAATTGTTGTTTGAGTATGGCATGGTATGGTATGGTTTGGTTTGATTTACTAGTCAAAGTAGCTGTTCATACTGCAAGTATGATAACTTACAAATAAGCATTTTCATATACCTAAAAAATATATTTTCTCCGAGAGTTGGCATAAAGGGAGGTCGTGTAAGAAAATTTGTCCAAGTAATAAATGTTAGTTTTTCCACTTAGTGAATCATATATGGAGAATACCCTCAACTGGATTTTTGTCAGTAGGTATGATCATTGCTCTACTAAAGATATTAGTAAATACAATTTCAAATTAAGAGCTCAAGGGAATTTTAACATAATGGCATCTGTGTTGTACGGTCCTTATAACTTCAGTAATTTTTCCCGGGAAATGAATAATGTACTTGTTAATAGAAGATAAATACACGATTTAGAATAGCCGCTTATTCTCTGAGGCAGAGGACAGGTCTGCGTACATCTCACTCCCCCTCGGCAGGTGCAAAGACCCTACTTTCGAGTGGGATAATACCGAGTTCTTTTTATTAGTTTTATTTATTTTCTTTTTCATATTTGAATGAGATAAAACCGAGAACATATTTCCTTATTATTTGAATTATTAAAAGGCTTTGACAATGATCTTCCTAAAAGCCACTGCTTAGTTGTGACCTTTCTAAAAGTCCCTGCTATTAATAGAAATGCTTTTATCAGCCTTGAATTTTCTCTTGACTTGCAACCTTTTAATAATGTACATTCATACCTATAGATATAAACATCATTTTCAATCGCAAATATAATCATTTATAGTCTGCCTAAACCAATCTTTTTTTTATTTCTTTCAACTTATTTTCGCATTTTTGCAGGTGATACAGGAGTATTTTTCCAACAGAACCATCAGTTGCTACAATTCAACAATCACTGCTCAAATGATCAACAAATAAGAAATAGAGGCCGTTGAATGTAATATGCATCCGCAAACATTAGAGCAACTAATTAATGATGCATAAAGACAGTTTATTAACTTGTATCTATGTATAAAAGGCATGCCGAAACAAGGTTTAGTAAGTCACGTACCCGTTGGCTCTTCTGTGGACCATATTCAGTAGGGTTGAAAGCATCATAATGTGAATTATACCTCTGTCCAATTTCATATCGTAGAACGTTGAACGCCTGAAAAATAGCCACGTTGTTGTATCAAACAGCTGGTAATGACTAATGAGCGATACAATGAACACATAGCCAATGGCAACTGATCCACTTAACACGGAAATAGTAACACAAAAGAAATCCTACTGAGATAACTATATTAGTTTACAAGATAATTTGGTCAAAAATATGACAAAATTTGCATCCAACTTCAAGGATTGTCTATATAAATTGGATTTAAGACCTACACGTATGGCATTCGTGAAGAAGTGAAACCGTAGGACAGTATGTTTCATTATAATTTTTGTCTGTATGTGTACACCAATAACAATTTTCATACAAATTCAGGAAAAATTCATATATTATATCAAGTTCTCAACTTACGAATCTACTTCTAAACCTTAAGGGTTGGACAAATGAGGTCCCACGTGATTCCCAATGAGCTTCCTGAGCTATCCAAGGAAAGAGAAGAAACACAAGTAGTAAAAAGATGTCCATATGAAAACCTGTGCTATGTTGTACATACCATTCTAAGGATCTGTTCGTTAGCAGCTTAATGAGCTTAACGGAATTCACAGCTTATTCAGTCAGCTATGCATGACTGTTTGGTAGTAGCTTAATGATATAGAAAGTGGTTGATTCAGTAAGCTTCTAGAGGGGAGCTTTATGCAGAAAGTCTAGTTTTTTTTCCAAACATGCCCCTCCCAATTAAAAAGCACGCAACTTTCATCTACGAAAAAACCCTCCCAAACAAAAACCTTCCTAGTCCATACAGACAGATTAATCCACACAGACAACTTTATCCATACAGAACTCAATGGAAAAGGAACCAAACAGCCCCAAAGATGTTGGATGACTCAAGCAACTTATGCAGAAAAAACTATAAAGCCAAGGCATGATAATAGCATATAGATAATTCACCTGCAAGTATATCACATGCAAGTTTGTACATGTACTTATCATTGCAAATGTTGCATCTCTATTAAAAGAAGACGACAGATGCCTATTTATGCTACTTTATGTTTATGAAAAAACCATAAAAGTGTTCTCATTCCGTCTTCAAAAGAACTACATCAAGAACATGTTGACTTGTTAATTAACATCTCTTAATCATGGTCCCTGAAATGTTAATAAAATTGATGAGTTTTAAACAGATTATAGTGAACTTGCAAGTTGTTAATTTTGAAACCAAGATATAACCACGGAATCATAAAACTAGTCCGAGAGTTGCTTTACCAAATAGATTTAACTGGAGACGGTGATGAAACAATACCTCTCCGTTACTTCTTGGGATCATTGTAGCCCTTTCAATTTTCTTCTCGATGAGAGCCAAGATCCCTGTTTTGTCTTCAGATGAGCTTATGAACATGCCAGAACTGGTTCATTTCAAAATAAGAAATAACGGAGATGAATGTATATGGCATCTACAGTATCATCTCTCAATGCCTTGCCAATTTAGCTATTATCAGACAATTTTTAAACTCTCTTCCATTATTTGCCAAAATCTGAATTCTACTTTGAAAATTAGAAAACTTTTTAAGTTGGATTTATGGAACACCCATCTGAAAATACAACACACTTTGTTTCAGATTATCTTAAAACCTTGATTTTCAAGATTATCTTAAAACCTTGATTTTCAAGATTATCTTAAAACCTTGATTTTCAAGATTATCTTTAAACCTTGATTTTCAACTTTAAGGATGAAAACCAAGAAACTTCTCATAAGATTTGTGAAAACAGAAAAAGAGGACCTAACTAATAAGGGTTAGTTTGTTAGCAGCTTAATTGGACTCGCAGCTTATTCGGTCAGCCATACATGACTATTTGATAGTGGCTTAATAATATAGAAAGTGACTTATTCAGTAAGCTTCCAAGGGGAAGCTTTATGCAGAAAGCCAAGTTTTTTCCAACCCTGCCCCACTGATTAAAAAATATTCTCGTTTCATCTATGAAAAACTCTTCCAAACAAAAACCTTCGTCTCAATCTCTATAGATAGATTAATCCACAGAGACAGCTTTATCCACACAGAATTTAATGTAAATCCAACCGAACATCCCCTAAACTGAACCCTAAAAAGGGTACACTCTGCTTGACATTTGTGCGTGTAGAAAAACCTTCACTACATATGTACCTTGTTCTAATTCCCTTGGTGTTCTCAGCAGTTTCTCCTTTGCGTAAAGCCAAGGTCGAAGGTGCAAGTTTAACCTTGGCCATCTTGATAATACTTTCACATTGTTTTGCCGTTGCAAAACCTGGAAAGTACAGAGCTCGAGGTCTCCAACTCAAAATCTAATAAGAATTATGAATCATGCAAGAAACCAGTTAGCAAACAGCAGATTTACGAACTCAGAAACAAAACCAAACCTAAAAATCAGAGTTCACAATAACGAAAACTTGCATCAATTAGGCCAATTCCATGATCCATCTAAGAAGTCATCACCTGAAAGGGAATGGTGGTAAAGGAGTCATCACCGGAATCCCCTCGAGGCAACGGATCATATTCTTCCTCCTTAAGCACCCTAGGTCTTGGATGTAAACTAGATTCAGTTTCAACCTGCCATGATTTAGTCGCGATAACCAAAACGATCAATCGATAAGCAAATTTATACTCGATACAGACAGTAGAGAACTACAGGATCAATCGAACACAGTTCGAAACGTAAAATCAAAGCAGACGAGTATGGAAAGAAGAACCTGTTGAGATAATAAAGAAGAACCGAAGAATCCCAAGAAGAAGAAGAAGATGCATAAGAGTAAAACAGCAGGTAGACCAAGACTAGACCACCCGCCAAATACTCCTCCTCCTCCGATTTTACCTCTGCTTTTCATCTTCGCAGGCTATCAGATTGTCTCCGACGAATCAAAGTCACAAGTGTACAGTGATTACTATGATTGACGATGAATAATCACGGGAAGATGCGATCGAATCATCAAATGTAGTGATTAGAAATTGACTTGCTACGCGGCGGGAATTGTTGCTATAATTGGAGAAAATGTTGAAATGAATTATATGAATGGACCCTGGATTTTAGCCGTGAAGAAGAAATCGGCATGGATGCTTAGATGGACGGTCCGAAACGAAGTAGAATCCGACCCGGAACAACAATATCCCAAAATTAGGGGTGTACTTGGTCCGGTTTGGACGGTTTAACCCCTCAAACCACAAACCAAACCGTAATGGCGGTTTATAAAATTTTCAAACCGAGCGGTTTGACATCAAGTGCCCATACCGGTCAAACCAGACCACGAAAAGGCGGTCTGGTCTGACCGGTTTAGACGGTTTAGTCATTTAATGGACTTTAAATATTAAACTTAAAAAACATATGTAATTTAGAATTTTAGATTAAATATCCATTTTAACAAAACAAAATATCTATACAAATATGTAATAATTAAGCAGCAATTGAGTACAAAGTCGAAGCAATCCAAACTACAAACAAATAAATATATAACATATTAGAAAACAAACAAATTAACAATGTGAATATTGAGTAACAAAATTCACGACTTCACAACCTTCAATGGTTCAATTCTTGAGTTCTTGATCAAACAAAATAGAAGCCAAATCTAAGTTGGTTGAATAACTTGGTTGATGTTTTGATGATGTGCGCCGAAATCAAACTATGGATTAGAAAGATCAATAGATTGACGGAGTTCTTGAGGGATTTCAAAATTTGGAGATTGTCAATATCAAATGTATCGATATGTTCAATGGTTTAATGGCTTTAGTCGTCGATTTTGATTATGTTAGATGTTAGRCTTAGGGATATATTTGGGTCATAGCCAATAAGTTAAAAAAGTTGGGCTTGCTAATATTAAAATAGATAAATAAATATATATATATATATATATATATATGTGTGTGTGTGTGTGTGTGTGTGTGTGTATTTGGCGGTCAGTTTGGTTCAAACCGCCCAAAAAAGGTTCCA
>NC_037534.1:5012808-5014592 GCF_001531365.2 Cynara cardunculus var. scolymus | reverse complement strand
AAATAATTTATTTTTGGTTTAATAATATATCATTTTATAAAAATAATAATTAAGTATTTTGTTAGAACTCAATGATTATCTTAATTATATTTTAGATTTTTTATATTTAAAATGAGATGTTTATCCTATATTTGATTGTGTTTATCTGCAGTTAGTTACACGAATTCAGTTATGGGATGAAATCGGATAGGGATGAAATTGTTTAGGAATGAACGAGTTTAAGAGTTTTTAAGAGTTTAAGAATTTTTAAGAGTTTTAGCCAAATCCTTTATAATATAGTATAGATAATGCTAAAATGTACAGAGAGAAAATGTACGCAAAATAACCCTAAAGAGATGGTTAAGGTGTTATGATATTAACACTATCACATCAGTATAAAGAAATTAACTCTGACCAAAACGACGCTAAAAATTGTATTCACGTTAAAAAAAATTAAAAAAAGTTTCACCTTTTTATTTATGCTAAGTTTTATTAGAAAAATTCAAGAAGAACCAATGAAAAAAATCGAAGCAAATGTGTATTTAATGATGATTAAATATTTCATTTATCATACACGCATGCTATTAACGTTATTTTGTATTTGTGTAATGTTAAAAATACGTTTTAATTTAAAAAATATACAATATTGGGGTCATTTCGTATGTACCAAAGAAACCTTTATAATGACGTAATTTATAAAAAAGACTGTGCATTCTTTAAAATATTTTAGCTATTAATTAATTAATTAGTTATTATGATAACGGTATAAGATAAAAAATAAAACGGGAAAAAAATTAAATTAAAAAGATTAAACTCTTTGAAGTTTTAAAACCGTAACTCATCCTCGACTTGGGGAACTCGGAGTTTTATTTTCTAGTTTTTCACATAAAACCCCATAAAAGTCATAAAGTTTATGGTATCGCTGTCACCCCAAGAAATCTTGTGGTTTCACATTTTCAGACGTTACATCTAACCCCCATTTTTTTTTGTGGTTTCACGAACGACCACACCTTGTAAGGTGTGGGGATGCCTATTGGTTTCGACCCTATCAGTGTTTCGACCCCTTTGCGGTTTCCGTTTCAGGAATTTACATCCTGCTGTAGTAACATTACTGATGTTTCGATACAAGCTCACATACATAACCACATCTTTATATGCATAGCATCATATCGTAAATCGTATAAAGCAAACATGAAAAACATAACATTCTCAACTGTTGTTGATTTCTTTTAGATTACTTAAATGCTTCGTTTTCATTATGTTTTTTTTGTTCCTTAATTCTTCTAGCATATGCTGGTGACTGAAATAACGTATGAAATCGGGTTTTCCAATTTACCATTCGCAACGTCCTTGCGTGAACGTCTTCCTAATTATCACATTTTTAATGAGTTTTACGAGAAGAAAAAAAAAGGTTATAAATAATTCAATACGGTTTTAATTTAAATTATCTGTTTTACGGATAACTAGAAGAGTACCCGCACAATTTAGCGAGATACGTCTCGATTTTAATGTTTCGTTTTTTTTTTTGTCTCAATCAAAGTCGGTTTTATGTGGTTTTGAGAAAAAAAATGCTTTTATTTTTGAATAAAATATAAATATGAAGATATCATAAAAAATTAAGAAAAATAATTAATATTATTACCAAACTAATTTTTATTTTATTTTATGTGTGTATTTCTTTAATTCAAAATTTTATTTTGATTTAATAATACTAGAAGAGTACCCGCGCAATGCAGCGAGATACATCGTGTTTTTAATATTTCATTTTATTCTTTATCTCAGTCGATGTTATAATATGACTTTAT
>NC_037534.1:4999254-5010963 GCF_001531365.2 Cynara cardunculus var. scolymus | reverse complement strand
TTTTAAGAGTTTTAGCCAAATGCATTATAATATAGTATAGATAATTTTCTTATAAAGATAACGATCAAGTATTTTGTTATAAGTCAATGATTATCCTAATTTTTTTTTAGATTTTTATATTTCAAATGAGATATTCATCTTCTATTCAATTATGTCTATCTGCAGTTAGTTACACGAATTAAAACATGAAGCTTTAATAAGTTGTATTTATGACAATTTACTTGTAATTTTGAATTTTAAGTAATATTCATCAATAAACAGTACTTCATACATAAAAATAGTTTTTAAGAGTTTTTGTCAAATGCTTATATTGTTTATGGGTATTTTAATTATTTTGTTAATATTTTTATGGTTAAATTATGTATTAATTAAATGTTATATTTATATTGGAAAT
Source organism: Cynara cardunculus var. scolymus (assembly GCF_001531365.2). Lineage (NCBI taxonomy): Eukaryota > Viridiplantae > Streptophyta > Magnoliopsida > Asterales > Asteraceae > Cynara > Cynara cardunculus. The sequence goes on along the minus strand of NC_037534.1, from coordinate 5,010,569 downwards.
AAAAAATAAATTGAACTTTAGACCAAAATCAATAATGTTATGGGCTTGGCATGAGCTTGATGATTAACCCAAAATTTGCTTATCAACCACCACAAGCCCACTCCATTTGATACTCATTGTGTAACATCTAAATCTAAACATGAAAAAAAAAAACATGTAACAAAGTTTGGGCTGAAAAAAATCTGGTTCTAAAACGATCGGGTCTAGATTCAGGCTTAACAAAGATTCCCGATCGAACTTCTTTTTAATTAAAGAAGTCCGACCCAAAAACTTCGGATAAACCCGAATTTTAGATCAAAGTTTGCCTTGTCCACGGCCCAAAAATCCCGGAATAAAGTCCGATCGAAGTAGCATGTATGCACAAAAGTCGGGCCCGGAGAAGCCCGTGATATTCACTAGCCAATAGCCATTATTTGTCTTTTTGTGGTTTTTTCGTTTATAAAAATGATTCTTTTATCCTTAAAACTTGTTGTTTGGAGGTCTCAGGTTCGAATCCAAGAAAAAATAAAAATCTCCTTGTAGCCACGAAGGTTCAAGTGCGGTGATTTCGGGCTACCCACGAAACGAGTGATCGCCCTGAGATTAGTCGGCTCGCATAACGGGATGGATATTCAGGTTAATGATAAAAAGATTAGAAGATTTCATAACCCTATTAAGGTTGAAGATTGAATATTCAAAATCCAACTAATTTTTAATTTTTTTATAATCACAATTTAAATGATTTTAATACTTTGAATATAATTTTATTTTAAGTTTTTTCTAATTTAAAGTTGTAATGTTATTAAGGATGTATTTTTTTTAAAAGAATATTCAGACAAAAAAATGGCAAGGCTCGTGAAAGCCTTGCCCGACTCTTAAGGCTGAAATCGATCTCATTTTTTCACGCAAAGCCCGTCCCCAACTTTTAAAGATCCAAACTTTTTACTAAAATCGGGCTTCGAAAGCCCAGGCCCAGCCCAAAAAAGCTCGGGACTCGTAGATCCCTAGTATTATCGCAAATTACGATAACTTAAATATGAGTACTAACAACTTCATTTCAAGTAAGTTAAAAAGGTACAAGGAGTTAGATGTTCACGTATGAAAGTCGTGTACTAAATTGGAAAGATGGATAAACACGCTCAAACAAAAGTGTTCATAGTGGTTGGGCATTTTTTATGGTGACAACGGTTGGGATAAGGTTTCAAGTCTCGAGTAGGCACCAAAATGGCATAAATTTGTCACCATTTGCTCACACTCGCGTTCGTAAAAAAAATCTAAGAGAGTGCACCATTTGGACAAAGTTTAGAAGTAGAAAAGTTGTAGAAAGGTTCGTTGTGTTCCAGTAGGTTTATTAGCAACTAAGGTACGTTTACGCACGTCAAGGTAGGTTTTTATACTCGGCTGGCAGCATATGATGACTAAGGATATGTTGTATGTAACTTTGAGCGCAAGTACGACGGTCGAATATCATGTAGTCAAAATCACACAGACGAAGATGAAAAAAGAAATTACAGAATAAAGATTATATGGTACATGTAACTTAGGTTGTTTGTTGAAATACAAATGACATATGAAAGATAAGAGTCGATATCACCTTTATGTATACGAACATCGTTTAATTCATAAATTAAGTTCATTCAAGAGTTGAGTTTATATAGGTGAAGGTTTAAACGAGAACACCTCTATTTATGAGAATGTAAGAACATCCTTAGTATCACATGATTTGGTCTTGATGAATTATAACATCACATCAATAACATATTTATCACATGTGATAATACATGTGATGTGACTTGGTGGTGTAAGAGCGACTTGACCCACAACCTAGATCGCGTAAAGAGTCGTCTGGATCTTTGATTTAATATCATATGTGATGAAATAAGAGTATCACATGCGATTGTCTATAGTAAAAAGGTGTTCTCACTTTCTCGTAAAATGAAGATGTTATAGTTTTAATTCTTCATTTCATATACACACACACACACACACACATATATATATATATATATATATATATATAAGCCAGTCCCGTAAAAGATCGATTAATTTAACCCATATTATGTTATTAAATCAGTGAACATAAAATAAATTAGCAGTTTAAATTGAAAATGATTAAAGCATCTCTAACAAATTTTCTTAAATATAGAAAATATACATTTTATTCTCTTTTTTGCTTAAACAAATATTTTATATTATTCTCTAAAAGAAAAAAAAAAGATAAAACTCCAATAAAACTGAATTATTATTATTTTATATAAAGTTTTTTGAAAAAGAATATAAGATAATAAAATTATAAAATATTTTAATATTTATTAAAGGAAAAATTATAAAAAAATATATTATAAATACTCTTATTTGACACTTATGAGTTGTTTGTTTAATTCTTAATAATTTTTCGAATTATTAAGAGGTGAATCTTGTTTGATAAAAAAAAATGTCTCTTAATGATTTAAAAACCCTCTGAATGATTTTGTATTATAGATTTTCTTTAACCATTCAATGTCCTAATTTTATCGTAAACAATTACCAAACAATTAGATTTTATTTTATATTATATAATATGAGTTTTTTAATCATTCTGATCACTTAATTATTTTACATTAAATTATTCAACAACTGATGAAGAACCCCTTGTATATGTCAAATTTGGAGTGTGTCGGTTATATTTTTTGTAGGGAGGGAACAAAGACCAATATTTTTTTAAACAGGGTGACCGGTGACGTTTGAAAATCGGCTCCATTTACACGAATATTTTATTATAATATATTTTTTTTAAAAAGCTACATTATTGACCTACTAAATCCAAAATAATATATTTTTCTTGAAATAAAATATAATTATTTAAACCATATAAATTAAATATTACACAAAATTAACTTTTTATAAATCTGTTGATAAAATTATTTATTTGTCTTTAGTAATTGTTTTTGAATATTGAAATTAACTATATTCCGATGCTTCTTAAAGTGAAATATGTTACTCTTTTACGACCATTAAATGATTTTTTATGTATATTTTTATTTATTATAAAATATAAATTGCACAAAACAAAATATAAATGATTTGAGAAGGGTAAGAAGAGATCTGCACCCCTGAATGAACATTAGTATGAGATGCACCGAAATGTACCGGATCAATTCCTGTATCAAGGGTGAGTTTGAAATTAAAGATGATCAAGGTTCAGATCTTTTTTTACGTTTTTCACTTTAACTCATCTTCACATACGATCCTTTGTCAGGTATCAAATACAACCTCTTCAAATCATACAACCGATACAACATGTTACTAGCCAATAAGATAATTTCTTTGAATTTTCAATTATATTTTTTCTTAAAGGGTATTTTTGTCAAATACGTATTTCAACTAATTAATTTCTTGTTACTAAATTTAATTCAACATGCGGTAACCGATTTCCTTGTATAGTTCTTTATTTTTGTTTTTCGCATCGTCACTTTCAACCAGAATTGCAGGTTTTCCCGATTGTAGTTTTTGCGTCTTCTCTTCTTTTTCTTTTTTTTTTTCCCGTTTGCATTTTTCTTTGAATTGGCGTCCTTTGTTTCTCGATTGTAGGTTATTTTCGAATTGTAGCCCTCGGTTTATTTGTTTCCCGATTGCATGTTACATTTGTTTAATTTCTTTTTTGCATTAGTTTTGCAGTTGATTTACGTATATGCATATTAAAATAAAAGTTTCTATTCATGAATGTGTTCACCTCGAGTGGTCTGAAAATGGTGTTGATGGATACAAACTTCATGGACCTGTTGACTTAAAGAAAACCCAAAACAATGAAAACGTTGTGAATATTTTTACTATGAAAGTGGTATTTCAACCATAAAGGTGGTGTCAAATGTTTTATAATATAGTATAGATATATTCAAACTTCTAACCTGGTTTTAAGATCAAACATGATTATATTCATATAAAAAATATTTTTATTTTTATTATATTATAAAAATTTACAACTTATTAATAGGTTTAAATTTTATAAAATTAATTAACAATTAAAAAAATAATTTAATATATATAAAAGAAAAGAAAAGAAAAAATGTTAAAAAAAACATGCAAAAGGCATTGTTGGGGATCACATGAAATCCACTTTTATGGTGTGTGGTATAAAAGAAAGACAATAAATACAACGTTAGAGGCTGGTGGCCGTTCCTCCTCTTAAACCAAAGAAACACATATAATTAATGATTTTTTAGAGGAAAATAAGAATCGTCTTTTTCTGCTTCACAAGCTTCCCATGATGCCCACATTTATGAGATCCTCTTTGCCAACCTCAATTTTCACATGCATCCCCCCCCCCTCCTTTTGACATCTCTTACCCCTAATTTATCTGATCCATCAAACATCTGTTTAAATCCTAATTCAAAACATAAAAATTACGACAATCGGATGACGGGTTTTCGTGGGACTCATCTGTGTATGCGTAAACAAATGTCTTTTACCTACGTTGCGAATATTGTTTTTGTTTTGTTGAAGGAAGATACGTATGAAAGATTGAAATGCTTCTCGGAATGTTCGTAGAGACTGATTTGAGAATGAAAAGATCAAAATTACATAACGGAACCATGAGTGTAATGCAATCTTTGGTCTTTTTTTTAATTTAGAAACAAATGTAAAGCCAGAACAACATTAACTTCACTTTTTTAAACAGACAGTTTCAAACTGAGATGAAAATAGTTTAAACGAAAATGAAATCAGTAAGCACTCCAAATATGCCCGATTCTGATGAAATTTAGTTTGGTCATAGTTAGAAGTTATAAAACCCTAAGGTCCGGTTTGGTTTGAAGGAATGGAATGGATTTGAGGGGATTTGTATTTCAAATCCATTCTAATCTTATGTTTGTTTTGTTGGATCGTACGGGTTTGAAATCCTTGGATTTAGGGGTGTTTGGGATTGCTTATTTGAAACAACTTATGTTTTTCTACAAAAACACTTATCAACTTATTATAAGTCAGAAGGGTTTAACTTTTTCAAAAACTTCTTATTACCGGTTTAGCACCGGTATAAATTGTTTATCCAAACACTCAAAAGTGCTTATTACCGGTGTCACAACGAAATAAGTCAATAAGTTATTTTCATAAGCAATCCCAAACACCCCCTTAATTGAAATCCTTCAAATATATGATTTTGAAGTCCTTAAAGAGTGCTCGTGATTGTATAGGATTGTATGCAATAAGGTTTTAAAAAATGTTAAAAACATTTGTTTTGTAATAATTGATTAATAAAAATGTAATTCAATTATTTTTATAATCATTTATATTTTTTTTCTATAAATTATTTATAAATAACTAAATTTAATTACATTCCAAATCCTACAAACCATATACATCAACAATTTCAAATCCAAATCCCTCCATGACATCGAATCATTAAAAAACAATCCTGCAAACCAAACTGACTCTAAGGTGCCGTTTACCAAATGTTTACCCGGGTAAGCGCTTACAAAGTCATTTTACTTTACCGGATGAACATGGTAAGAACTAAAAATCTTACCCGATAAGAGCGAAGACAAGAATCGAGAGTTTTACCCAGTAAGTGAGGACGATGACTCTTACCATGGTTAGCGCTTATCGGGATAAATTGTTGCATACAATGCATTTTAGTGGATAAAATCTTATCCGATAAGTAAACGATAATGTTGAATTTTATCGGTAAGTGCTTACCGGGTAAGTGTTTAGGTAAACGGCCTCTAACTATTTTTCGTTCATACAGTTAACTACAATTTCACCATTGTGGTTTTAATTTTTAAATTGTTGAAATTGAAAAACTGTAGGGACCAAAAATGAAATTTACTGTATTTTGAAAGATTAGTATCTAAACCATTTGACCACTAAAAAAGAGGTGGGATTAAAAGTTGAAAACATCGCACTCATTGGCAGCCAATATAATTAAAAGTCAAAATTTTATAACGACATTTGTAACAAATTTTGAATTTTCAAATTTTGAAATAGCCATTAACACACAATAAATTACTAATTAAATGAGATACCACATAATTGAATGTTGCAATAATTTTAATTTTAATTTTAATAAAACAAATAGAAATTTATATTTTTTTATATATTTAATTTAATACAAATATTCGACAAATAAAAAACCTCTCAATAAGGAAAAAAAATAAGGTTCAACGACACTTTGTGATAAGTATTAATAATCAAGTAAGAGACTGTTTGACAGCTGTTGAATAATTTGATGCAGAATGATTAAGAAGTTCTCATGATATAGTGTAAAATGAAATATAATTGTTTGATAATTGTTTACAATGAAATTAGAACGTTTAATGGTTAAGGGAGGTCCAAGATACAAAATCATTTAGAGGGTTTTAGAACCATTAAAAAACAAACTTTCTTTATTTCTTCCAAACAAGATTCACTTTTTAATGATTCAGAGTTTGCCTTTTAATGAAAATATTAAGGGGCTGTTAGGCATTTGCTGAATTGTTTAATGCAGAATGATTAAGTGATCAGAATGATTAAGAAGCTCTCATGATATAGTACAAAATGAAATATAATTGTTTGGTAATTGTGTACAATGAAATCAGAGCTCTTAAAGGTTAAGGGAGATCCATTATACAAAATCATTCAGGGGGTTTTATAACTATTAAGAGTCATATTTTTTTTTTTGTCAAACAAGATTCACCTCTTGACAATTCAGAAGTTGACTCTTAATAAAACTATTAAGAGGTAAACAAATAACCCATAAGTAAAATTGAATTATTATTTTTAAATTACATCTATTTTCTAAAAGAACTAAAACATAGATATTCTTTTTAAATATTTACCACAATGTAACACTATTAAAACGTTTTTATTTCTTTAAAATAAATTAAAATAAAAAGTATTTTAAACGTATTAATATCAGAAAAAATTCAAGAACACGTCTTAAATAAATTGCGCTCTTAGGGGGGTGGGGGGATCTTGCATATAATTAAGGAATGCACATATATTATGTTTGAAAGACAAAAAGAAAACTCATTAAGAATTAAATAAGAGAAATAACAGTATTAATACAGGAACAAAATCTTTCTACAAGATGTTTAAATCAACTTGGTAACACCAGAAGAACTACAGTAAAACACACACATGTACGTATATACAGTGTTTTGTAGTGTAACAAGTTTATTGTTACAGTATATTTTTTCATAAAAACTGTTACGATAACAGATATTGTAGTTAAAAGTACGGAATATGTTACTAGTGGCATGGCCCACACCCACTTAAGATGGAGCATTTAACTTCACTACAAGTTAAGTTTTCATACGAATGGATGATGATGGTGCAAATGGGCGTTACGGGTTCAAGTAAATTTGGATATGGAAGCCGGCGTCTTTTTATCAAATTTGTAAAAATACCATTTTTAAAGCTCAATTTACAATAATAGTCCCTCAACTATTGCTTAAGTGACAATATGGTATGTACACTTTTTTTAAGTAACAATGTCTATGTCTTTTAAGATATATGGTTAGTGTTGTTTGTTTGCTTTCCACTAATCAATTGTTAATTATGTGCAGGGTTTTGTTAATGTGGAGTCTATACTCATGGAGTTTGACCGAGGTTTTTAAATCAAGTTATATTAGATTTATCGGTTAATATGTAAGGCTGTATAGATATACGAGTATATGAATGTATGTGATATAATTATAGGCTTTTGTCGGTTTTTGATGCGTTGGATGTCAAGGTGATAGTTAGAAAGGGTAGCAACTTCAACGAAACAAGGTTTTTCAAAGTGGTCACTTTTGTTAAAGATGCACTCGATGATGCGAAGCAAATTGAGTCGTGTTACTTGTGAATAACTGGAAACGTTTTGATACAGTTTCAGTAGTTAGAGATTACTGTAATATATATGATGTTTTCTTCATAATTGTCCGAATTGGTGTGGCTATCGATGGAAAATGATCCAATAATGTATTACATTTTCCTATATAGAATATTTGTCTGAAGAGACGCGCTAATAAGCTTAAGCCTGGTCCAAACACAACGGAAGTTGGGGCCCAGTGGGCCCGAAGCCTGATTAGTTTAAAATTTTGGGTGCAGGCCTGACCCCAACCTTGGCCTGAATAAGCCCGATTAAACCCTTTTTCAACCTTATCCATCCCTAAAATATTATAGACCTTTCTTCTGATTGATGGAAACGAGCATTGAAGGTCCAGATTCAGACCCGAAAGATCCCAAACCTTATGCAACTGTAGTCCGTATTGTTTACCATAACATATTTAATGTGCTTCATCATGTGTTGCTCAAGCTATTTCGATTCATTTATTGTTTCCTTCAATTTTGCCTATTTTTTGTTATGACTAATAAGTAGTGGAAATTAATAATGCTTAACGTGTTACAGGCTTAACGTGACGTGAAACACGAACCTTAGGCCATGACGGTTGGTGCAATGAGCTTTTTTTAGTGTTTTATTGTTGGGTTGGAGATTAAAACACCTCCATTACTGTGATTTTAGTGTTAGGATGGAAACGGTCTAGCCACATCTACATTCATTATAAAGTAAAGGGACCAAACTTGTTAATAAGTAAACATGAAGGATCACATATGAAAATTCCTGCTTCTATAATCACTTATACCTTCTTCTTCTTCCACTCTCCTCACTTCTCTCTCCTTTCCCCCACCCACCTCCCTTATAAAAGAAAAACCAGACCTCCCATCATTTCTTCAATCACAAAAATGGCAACAATTCGTTGCAATGGTAATTGGGTTCAATTCAATTCCCATGAAAATCAATGTTTTGAAGACCAAGAAGAAGAAGAAGCTCTATCTCTCTGTGATCTTCCCACAAACGACCAAGAAATCAGCACAAATTCCAAGAAAGAAGATGAAGATGATACAGAAGACTTCGAATTCGGTTCTTGTCACGGCGGCGCCGCCGCCCTATTACCGGAAAATATGTGCAACGCCGACGAGGTCTTCTTCCAAGGTCAGATTCTACCGTTACGACACTCAGTCAGCTCCGACGCCGCTGAGTTTAGCCGGAAAATTAATCGGTCGGCATCGATGAGTGTTGTTAACAGTAGAAGCAACAGAACCGACCCGAAAACGATTCGGTTATCAAACGGGTATAAGTACAAACCCAGAACCCGAAACCAGTTCCATTCACACCCGAGTCCATCACCACAGATCCGAACCCAAAGCTTTCGGACTCTCTCACATTCCAACCCGAAAACGTCTTCGTTATGGAGCTTTTTACAGGTGGGGTTATTAAAACCGCAAGAAATCGGGTTATCGGATCTAAAAAACCGGAGCAAAAGATTCGGAAGCCATAACAGCAACAGCAGTAGTACCAGTAGCAGTATGAACAGCACAATCGAACAAAACCAAAACCAAAATCAAAATCAAAACAAGATCGAGAATCCTCGGAAGAACACGAAGAAGAAACAGAGGTTACTTTTCAGTGGGTGTAAATGCTCTGCAGATTCGATCGAAAGTACGAGAAAAGAAACGGTTGGGAAAAAGGAAAAGACGAAGAAGACGACGACGACGATGACAAAAGAAGACGACATGTTTCAGTTCCATGAGAATCGGAAGGAAAGTACGATGATCGGAGACGGAAAACAGGCGGTTTCACGTCATCGAACGTTTGAATGGTTAAAGCAGCTATCGATTGCTGCACCAAGTGAAGCTTGATTATGGCTTCTTTAAGCATGCTTGTAATCATTCAGCAATCTCTTTTTCGACAGCTTTTTGAAGAAGTCGAGTAGATTAATTTTAACTTTTTCAGGGTATTTTTTTTTTTTTGCTTTTTATGGTTTTTGTTTTTATGTTTTTTTTTTGTCATTAATCATTGTAACTAATTAAAGTTTTCTTAATTTATTGCAAAATAGAAATTTTGTAACTTATTGGTTAAGCTTTAAAGGGATTCGGGATGGATAAAAACCCGTTGTTCTAAAATCACACGTCTTAATAAAAAACGAGAGATTTTTATCCATCAGGGATGTCGTGTAAATCTCGTCTTTGTTGGGTTCGAATCCAAATACTACCAAAACCTTTGTGGTTATGGTGGTTCACCTACGATGACTTTAGGTCATTTATGGTCGTCCGGTGGATTAATTGGTGTGTTAGCTGCGGAAACATATGATTACCCAAAAAATGAAAATTTTGTGTCTTTTAATTTATATTATGTTGCTTTTGTGTTATTTTATTTGATTATTGTTCTCGTTTGAAGCTGGTTTTAATTGACGACTGTAAAAGTATAAATGTGCTACCGGTATATGCAATATGCAATTATATTTTTAAATAATGTTGTCATGTTCTAATTAACGATAGTTTGCATGTTTTACTTTTCAACCGAAAAAGATAACTTTAATTAAGGACCGACCCTACTTTATACAGTTGTAACACGTTATTTGTCTCAAAAATTGTCGGCGCGTTTGTTTTTAGAATGTTTTTGAAAGAAAAAAAAACCTTTCACGGTGATGTTGATTTGTTCATGAAAATCTGTAATTCATTATGATTACGATTAGCAATAAATTGATTTGGGTTGACAGGATTGTCGTTTTTTGTATTTATGATTGCATTTCGAGATTACAACCTTTAATCTTTATACAAGATCAAATATTAAGATACGATTGGGACTCTGAAAGTGACATTTTTTGGTCTACAAATTGATGAAGTTGTTACCGTTTAAAAAACACGATCAGTAAAACAAATCATAATATTTAAATAACGAAAGAAAAAAAATCTGATATGCCAAAGTCATGAATCTTTTTTTTTATTAATCTGGCTATCCAACCCGCTATGCGAGCCGACTAATTCCAAGACAACCACCTGCTTTACACGTAGCCTCAAGTCACCGCATTTGAACCTCCGTGGCCATAAAGGATTTTTGTTCTTACTTGGATTTGAACCTGGAATTCCTGACACTTTTGACCTTTGGAGCCATGCTCAAACCAATCAGGCACCATCCATGTGGTTAAGTCATGAATCTATTAAAAAGTTCATGAGCGGAGATAATCCAAGGGCGGTGGTGGACCGGTGGCGAAAGTGGTGGTTGTAGGGCGACGGAAGTGGTAGTCAATTTGTGATGATTAGAGCGTGAAGGTGTGCACCTTTTGTTTGTGGGATGGTGGTAAAGAGGTGGGGTAGTGGCGGAAGGCGGTGGTTGTAGGGTGGTGGTCATAATTAAAAAAGTGGTGGCTGACGGTGGTGGTGGCGGTGGTGGGGAACATTGATGAGAAGGGAGGAGCACGCCGGCCCAAATAGAGCACCTATGGTGTGGAAGCAGGCTAGGCTACAACTTTATGGTTCCACTGGGTATGGTTCAGAATGATGTCGGCCCTACCTACCACCCATTTTATAAAAGGGAAATTTATAAAAATAACCGGTTTACA
>NC_037534.1:4990372-4998689 GCF_001531365.2 Cynara cardunculus var. scolymus | reverse complement strand
GGTGGGGTGGGGTCCGGATCAGGATTGTCATAGTGTCACGTCTTGCTTGAAGGTTGTTCTAGGAGAATGATCAAGAAGAATCCGAAAAGGATCAAGAAAGGATAAGCAAGTTCTAGAAGGATCGAGACATGTTTAGAGTTCGTGTACTGGAACATTCCATGTAAATATCTAGTAGAATAGTACAAGACAACGGTCTAAAGAAATCCATAGAGTAATATAAATAGAGATAGTCTCTGATTTGTAAATCACACTTCGTGCTTTCACGACTTGAGTAATACAACCATTGTTTTCTCCCACTCTCTTTAACATTATTGTTTGCTCAGCTTATTGAGTATTCTTGTAGTTTGGTTGACTTAGTGGTTGTTTACCAAACACTTACCTGGTAAGCGTTTACCGGTAAAATTTAACACTACCACTTACTTACCGGGTAAGACTTTAGTCCACCAAAACGACATCGTATGCAACAATTTACCCAGTAAGCGCTTATCATGGAAAGAGTCGTCTCCCTCGCTTACCGGGTAAGACTCTCGGTCCTTGTCTCCCTCGCTTACAGGGTAAGACTCTCGGTCCTTGTCTCCCTCGCTTACCGGATAAGACTCTCGGTCCTTGTCTCTCTCTTACCTGGTAAGACTCTTGGTCCTTATCATATTCACCCGGTAAGGTAACGTGACTTGGTAAGCGCTTACCCGGGTAAGCGTTTGGTAAACAGCCCCTTAGTCTGAGAATTAAGGTCATACACGACCTTGTGAAGAGATCTCCTTGACAACAGGCAATGAATAAAAATCTTATATCTTCAAATCTACGTCTTTTGTCTATCAATTATGTGAAAACACAATCATTTTATTCAGTTAAAAGAATAAAACCCAGTTAATTGAAATTTATAATAAATAATATAATAATATGTCTCCATGTGATCGATGGAATATAGAGGGGCAAAACAGATATTTATTCCATGCAAAGGGAAGAGTAACAAGGGTCGCTATAGAGGGAACGATGTTGGGGGTACTGGGAGGGGTAGGGATAGAGCGACATAAAGGGAGGTGACGGGGTGGGGATGGGACGATGTGACATGATGGAACCAGGACGGGGCTACCAGGTGAAAATGTCTACCCTTCTAAGTTTTTGTCGTTGATAGACGTGTTTAAAGAAAACAGTATAAAATGATAAATTACAGATGTCATATTCCCAAATTCTAACATGGATATGGTATCTCATGGCTTATTCTAAATCATAACATGAAATATTCAGTATTCAGCACGATATTTTAATAAATAGATACACAGCGGAATATCTTGAACAGATATATAACTTAAACGTAGACTTTCATGTTTATCTTGAATATATAACGTGTCCTTACGAAAGCCAATACTAAATAAACAAAACGACGCCTAACACTTTATCTTTCATCAACTTTTGGGCTCAATTATTGGCAACAAGGTGGTGTTGTCGATCAATTTGTCTAGAAAGATCCAGAGATGCTACCGGTGGATTTTCAGTACGCCTTTTGTAGTAAAATTTATTTCTGTAATAATATTTTTAAAATTGAAGACCAAAATTTAATTATGTTTATAAGTTTAAACATTTATTAACTTTTGAACCTTTTTCTTTAATGTTTTACGAATTTTAATTGAATTTAATGCTCATTTTGTAGAGTTCCAAATACGACTTCGATCTCCTTTGACACTTTTTTAAGAACTAGAATGGTACTCGTACAAAGCAGCGAGATAAATCTTCACTTTAATGTTTCGTTTTATTTTTTATTTCTATTGATATAGCACGGTTTATATAGTTTTAATAAAAATAATGTTTTTACTTTTGAATAAAAATATATTTGAAGATATAAAAATTTGAAAAAAATATATCGATATTAATATCAAATTAACTATTTAAAAGTTCTCATTTTTTGTACAATTTCTTTAATTCAATTTTTTGTTATAACTTAATTTATGTCTACTAGCAAAATAATTTATTTTTTTGGGTTTAACAATAATATAATTTTTTATAAATATAATATTTTGTTAGAACTCAATAATTATCCTAATTATATTTTAAACTTTTTATATTTAAAATAAGATATTTATTCTGTCAATTTAAAAAGGTCCATTAAACAATGTTGTATGTCAATTTAAAAACTATATTTTATAATAAAATTCTATTTAGAACGTTAGTTAAATGAAAATTGGACCAAAACAAATTACATTTAAAAACAAATATAATATCAAATTAAAACAGTTTAAAGCTGATATAGACATTTCTGAGCAAGAATGTTGTGGATCGATCACAATAAAAAACAGATACAATAATGAAAGTTCTTGAGTTCTGATACTACTAATCTATCTTATATGATTAAACCAGAAACCTTCTTTTATCACTAAGCAAAATGTAGAGAGAATGGAGTGTATGATCTGAAAACTCATTTACAGTTTTTTAATTACAGAACCGAAACCCAGTTAAAATAAAAGAGTTTGTAGAACTGAGTATTTTGAAATTTGACATGTAATAAAGTACAGATTTCCAAAAACTGTATGTGTACGATCATAACTAATTATGTAGATTAGCTTTTTAAATTATTCATAAAAATGACAAAAAAAAAAACTCATTCAAACAAATTTTCAACTATCCAATCTATATTATATTATTAATCATTTGACAAAAACTCTTAAACCCATTTTTTATGTATGAAGTACTGTATATTGATGTTTATTACTTAAAATTCAAGATTATAAATAAATTATGCATAAGTACAACTTATTAAAACTTCATGTTTGAATTCGTGTAACTAACTGCGGATAAACATAATCAAATAAATGATAAACATCTCATTTTAAAATATTAAATATAATTAAGATAATTATCGAGCTTTAACAAAATCATTATCTTTGTAAAATTTGTATTGTTAAGCCAGAAATAACTTACTTCACTGTTTGACATAAATTAAATTATAATAAAAAAATTATATAAAAAATAAGAACTTTTAAATAGTTAATTTGATATTAATATCGATATATTTAAAAAAAATTATGATGTCTTCAAATTTATTTTTATTCAAAAGTAAAAACATTATATTTCTCAAAACTACATAAACCGTATTATATCAACAAAGACAAAAAAAATAAAACAAAACATTAAAATAAATATGTATTTCGTTGTATTATACGAATACCTTTTAGTTTTGCTTAAAATTAAAAATTGGTTTTTTAAATAAATCCATTGAATTGGATTCTCTAAAAAGTGTTTGAATTCAAACCTTTTTCATGACCATGCTTATAAATTAATATTCCATAAACTTCTAAGCGCTTATCATTAAGAATCAATACTATAATTTATTTTATTGGGTAAGATTATAATACATCAAACCGTATCTTATGCAACAATTTATCTGGTAAGCGCTTATCCGGGTAAGAGTCATCACATTCACTTACCGGGTAAGACTCCCCATTCTTATCATCGCTCTTACCGGGTAAGATTATTGTCCCTTGCCATGTTCATCCGGTAAAGAAAATTACCATGTAAGTACTTACTTGGTAAGCGTTTAGTACACGGCCCCTTAATCACATTTTCTATAAAATCATCTAATTAACTACAATAATACATGTCTTATTTACCGTCGTAATTTGATTTTCAATTTAATTTTTGCACACTTCCCTGTTCATTTTTCGCAAGGGACAAATACGACAAGTTTTTTTTTTATAAGATTGATATAATTTTTAAACATTTAAATACTCGGGTAATCGGTTGAAGCATTAATCGGTTATCATGTTGATGTAGCGAGTGATGTAGTATCCAACTCAGTTTTATTTGCTGACGAGGTTAATGACATGAATTTTTTCTAATCTAAAATTTTTAGTCTTCAATCGGTAACCCAGGTACTTAAATGTTCAAACTTTACATTTTAGATACCAAAATGAAAGTTTTGAAAGTACGTTACCCAAAATAAGAATCAAGTTAAAATACATTACTTTTTAATGCAATTTATCCTAATATAATCATATATCGTAATTTTATTAAATGAAAATCAGATACATTCATACATAATATTCTCTAATGTCAACAAGACAGACATCAAAACACACCTAATTTATAACAATGTTTTTCATAACAAAAATGTTCATATAAAGTTTAAACCATCGGCTAAAATTCGATGATCAAAAGCAACGGAACACCGAGCAAAATGAAAGGTATGTGTCACCTTCAGAAAATTAATCTATTTTTATCAAAAAAAAATTAGCTGACATAACGTAATTTAGAATGCAGTTTTTTGTCTCTGTCACCGATACTTTTTTCGTGTGGGAACTTCTATGCTACTAAACGTTTTAGCGGGGTCGGAGGAAGGCGACCTATAGAACTCCTAACGAGTTAGTTCATTCTTTAAATGGTTGATAATAGCACATGTTCATAAAAAGAAGCAACAATCAATTATTTCGTTTAGAAACCCTGAACTCGGTAACAAAAAAGACGTGTCGGTTTTTTTGTTGTTGCATAAACACGTTGAATATAAATTTTGAACATCGAAATGAATCATTTGTTCATCAATCCCCTTATTTTACATCGGAAATTACATCATCAAAATACTAATTCAACAAGTGACCGACATTTGAAACTATCATGTTATACGTTTTCTTTGTATAACCATCGTTTTGCGTGAAAATATAAAAAACAACTGTTACATATTATGGGATTCAGTGTTTGAACAAACTGTTACACTCTGGATACAAAAAATATGTATAATACTATGATTTTTGTTATAAAATAAAAAATACGAGAATTTAGAAAATAAATAATTGTTTCTCTTTTCAAATATAAATTAAAAAGGAAAAATCATGGAAATGAATACCCTTTCTGTCCTAAAATAAGTGTCAATATTACTATTTTAGTTTGCTTCAAAATAAGTATCAACTTTTAAAAATTAAATATCTATTTTTCCATTATATCATTAATTATGAGATGAAGAAAGTTTCTAGAGTAAAATTGTTTTTTTGTAAATTAAAGTGTAATAACTATATGTTTTTAAAATTGTTCTGTCTGCTCCAAAGGTCAAAAGTACCAGGAGGTCATAGGTTCAAATCCAAGGAGRWATAAAAATCCCCTTGTGGTCACGGAGGTTCAAATGCGGTGACTCCGGGCTATCTGCAAAGCAGGTGGTCGTCATGGGATTAGTCGGCTCGCATAGCAGGTTGGATATTCAGGTTAATCAAAAAAAAATTGTACTGCTTTTTTTATTATGAACATTTATTTTAGAACAAAGAGAATATCATATCTTAATTTATATATCCACACAAAAAAATCGATGGGCCTTTAGTCCAAATCGATGGACCAAATTGTTGTCAATAACTTAAGCACATGTCACGTCACCGATAGAAAAGGCCAAATTCAGTCTAACCTAACTCGAGACCAGTTAAGATCAGTTACAGTCTAGCAATCCCGGTCCAATTAAGGGTTTTCTAGGTTTTAAGGTCTAATCCAGATTAAATTTTAGAGTTTTTACAAATTATAATATGAGCATTCGTTTAAGTTTTTCAAAAAAAAAAAATTCAAATTTTATTTCAATGCCCAATTTAAAAAAATCACAATTACAAATATTTGTAGCACATTATTGTGTAAAAAGATTATTCTATAAAAACCTGGGCTCGGTCCTAGAATTTTGGATCGGGACTCCGAATGGTCGTTCTGTAACAAACCAACTTCTAAGGCCCGTGACCCATTTGGGCCCGACTTGTTCTTGTTCGTGACAGACTTTTTACCACCTCTATATGTCAGGTTCTCTATATGTTATTCTAATCAAATACCTACAAACTTTTAAATTGTTTGATTAAAAAAATTATGTAACACTTTAAGTTCAAAATGTATCAAACTGCAATAAAGTTTAACTTATCTGTATTTAGGGGGCGTTTACTAAACGTTTACCCGGTAAGTGCTTACTGGGAAATTTTCTTTACCGGATGAACATGACAATGGTAAAAAAAAATTCCAAGTAAGAGCAATGATAAAGATGAAGAGTCTTACTCGATAAGTAAGAGTAACGAATCTTACCCAGGTAAGCGCTTACCGGGTATATTGTTGTATACAATACCATTTAGATGTACTTCAATTTTATCCGGTAAAATAAATAACAGTGTTGACTCCTAATGGTAAGCGATTACCTGGTAAACATTTAGGTAAACTGCCCCTTAGTGTAATGTTGATTTTTTTTTTCCTCATGTACAAGAAACATTCGAAGAAAATTTATTTCATACACTTTTTTGTTTCGTGAACAATTGATTTAATAACAATTACGTACGTGAATGTTAATATGTCAGTTTATATTCTAAATAATTGATACAAGGCAAAGTACATCAAAATCAGTTGATAACACGTAAGACGCTGTTTTCAAGTTAAGTAAGTACGAATTAAAAAATTGAATGTTTGTTATATCGATTGGAAAAAAAATCATCGTTACATTAAATATAAAATAAAACAAAATTCGTTAAGAGTTGATGCATATTATCTTTATGTTAATTCGTTAAGTATATAAATTATTAATAAATTAACAGTATATACTCGTCGAAATTAGTTTTTATTTAAGTATACTTTTTAACCGATATTTTAACAGTTTTTACTTCCAACAATTACAGTTAAACACCATGATTAAAGAAAATGTCAGTTTTTTAACAATCTCTAAGCATCTTCACCAAAAACCTTGGTGGTGAGCCCATCGTTGAGGTCATGCCAACTAAAAGTCACTTCTAACAGTTGATTGTACTGAATGTCGGTTTCACTTCTTAGATATATTTATTACCAGATGACAAAACGAACAATTATAAAATAAATATTTGTTTTTTTTTTCGATCGCTTCGCTCTTAACGTATATCAGTCTCGTGATGTCATCGCGTACTTTTTTTAACGCACAGTTGTTTTATTTTTATCAAAATTCCACATACTTTCATGTAAAAAGAATATATCTTGAACCACAAGGGTGGTGCCTGATTGGTTTGAGCTTGACTTCAAATGTCAAAAGTACCAGGAGGTCCTAGGTTCAAATCCAAGGAGAAATAAAAATCCCCTTGTGGCCACGGAGGTTCAAATGCGATGACTTCGGGCTATCTGCAAAGCAGGTGGTCGTCCAGGGATTAGTCGGCTCGCATAACGGGTTGAATATCCAAGCCAAGTTAATTAAAAAAAATTGTAAAATTTAGATAAAGTAATAAATCTTTTATGTGGGTCTTAGGCCCAAAAATATAAAAAATACAATAAGCCCATTAAAAACTTGTGAGATTTGTAAGAAGTACTTTATGATTTTAATTTATATGATTTTTTTTCAATTTAAGTATAGTATAAAACCAATTATGAACCGAATACATATAAAACAAACATGTTGTGAAATAAATATATGTTACTTGCTACATTAAATTCTAGGCATACATGAAAAACAAAATCTTATAAAATAGCACATGATACACTGGTTATCAAAAATTTCAAGATATAAAGGATTCTCAAAAGAATCCCGCTCAAATTTATAAAACTAGCTAATAAAGACATTTAAATTTAAAATAATATCTGAAACCTACTAATACGACGTAAAATTCGACTTTTTAAAAAAACGAAAAAAATATGATCTTGACATGGTTTTAAATCGTAGGCGTTTTGCCAAGAAGTTGGTGGGCTCATCATGACTTAGGCCGGGTTCTTATTCATTAAGTCCTTATTTTCGATTGACAATAAGTATTTACATCTCGATACATTATGAGAGTAAACAACCAGAATATTAATAAAGAAATATTTTCTATTTAGATAAAGATTTTAACCATTTATATTAATCATCGTCGAGCAAATCCATCTAAATAGGTACGATTTTTCAGACAAAAAAAAAAGAGAAACGTCATTTTATCTACTAGTTCAAAATCTAATATCTGATATAATCTAACAGATGTTTTCCAACAATTTTAAAAACCATTACCGTTAAATTCTTATTTAGTTATTATACTTTCCCATCTTTTTCGTTGTTATTTATTTTTTTGGGGAAAAAATTGATTATCGACAACTTCAATCGGCTAAAACAGAACTTGCCTCCAAGAACACCAACATGAGAGAACATTTTTTTTTGCTCACTCAATAGCTGAGGCTAGCGAGGGGGCCCTTGTTTGAACCTGAAATATATCTTATATTTGGATAAAGTCATCTCATCCCTTTACTAACTGAGTTACACATCATGTCTGGTTGGGTGGTTTTATATTCCTTTTTCGTCTTTGTCTGCAATATCTGATTTAGACAGACATAACATGTTTCTAATTCAAACAAAACCTTTATATATATCTATATAGGGGAGCGATCAAATGCAAAC
>NC_037534.1:4980993-4987947 GCF_001531365.2 Cynara cardunculus var. scolymus | reverse complement strand
TATATATATATATATATATATTGATATCTATACCAGCTTATATGTAACGACTACTGCTTTATACAATAAAGTCACACTAATAACTTGAAATAAAAAATCTATTAAAAAATCTCCAAAATGTCTATTTTCTTCCTCTTTTAAAAACGAAAAAAGAATCAGAGCCAGATGTCTAAATCCGTTTGTAATGATTCTAAACCGCTAAATATGTGGTCCTTGTGGCATGGGTTACATTTATGGGAATTAGTTGGGGAGAGTTTTGTGGGCCCTTGGCTAGCCAGGTCGTCTTTTTCCTCTTTATTATTGTGGTTTAAGATTCAGAAAAGAAATTCATAAATTCATCCAGTTTAAATACACAGATGGAGAAAAGGGAGTTTCGTTAATGTTTTGAGATTACGACTCGTCATCGTTGACAGTCAAAACCGTTGTAAGAAGACTGTAAAGTCAAAGAAGATAGTCATCGTTCTCGTTAGCGATACCAAGCTAAATAAATAAAACAAGCAATGATTAAATTACGGATCATAATCATCTCCTTGTTTTATAGTAAAAAAAATTATTGTGCATCAGTCACTTATTCTATACTATATTATAAAGCATTTGACAAAAGTTCTTAAAAATCATTTTTTTATGCATAAAGTATTGTTTATTAATGCATGTTACTTAAAACTCAAGATTACAAGTAGATTGTGTGGAAGTACAACTTATTAAAGCTCCATATCTGAATTCGTGTACCTAACTGTAGATAAACATAATCAAATACATGATAAACATCTCATTTAAATATAAAAAAATCTAAAATATAATTAGGATAATTATCGAGTTCTAACAGAATATTTAATTATTATCCTTATAAAATGTTACATTATTAAACCAAAAATAAATTATTTCATTATTAACTTAAATTAAATTATAATAAAAATAAATAAATTAAAGAAATTACATAAAAAATGAGAAATTTTAAATAATGATTTGATATTAATATTAATATATTTTTTTTTTCAAAATTTTATGATATCTTCAAATTTATATTTTATTCAAAAATAAAATCATTATTACTTTCTTAAAAACACATAAAATCGTATTATAACATCGAGGGAGACAAAAAAATAAGATAGAACATTAAAATCGAAAATGTATTTCGTTGAATTGTGCGACTACCGTTCTAGTAAAGATAAGACATTGCGCCAAAATGCATAGGGTTGTTTTTTAAATTTTATTTGTTTAATATATAAGTATAATAAAAGGAGATTCAGATATAAAGAAAAAAAAAAAAACAAAGAACACTTATATTACATGTAATTATGGAACTGATCAAACCTCTGACGTCATTGGGTCAAGCACGCATGTGCGTGCAGCGTGCCTCACGGTTGAATATATGACAACTTTACTCCTATTCAATTTATTTATCATGTCAACTCTTAAATATTTATGTGTTAATTAAGAATAGATTTGGAAAATTTTAATTATTAGACACTTATTTTGGGACAAATATAAATAGAAAACGTGGACATTATGGACGGAAGGAGTAACAAAGAGTAAACAACAAATTTGGTCCTTATGGTTTGTTGAAAGTAACATTTTTCGTCTCTGTAGTTTCGAAATTACAAGATGATCATTATAGTTTGTGAAAACATCTGAGTTTGGTCTCTCCCTTTTAACAGTCGTTAAACGAAGCACAGTTTCATTTCTTTATCGATTCTTTTGTCTTTTAACCAACCAAAATCGATTTTACAATTTGATCGTTGTGGTTCTTAATTAGGTAAACGATAACGAAATCGTTAAGAAGACGAAAACACTACTTATTTAACAGATTCTTTTAACGATTGTTAGAGTAAGAGACCAAATTTAAATATTTTTCAAACCATGATGGTCATCTGGTAATTTTAAAATTACAGAAACAAAACACACGAAATAAAAATTGTACTTTAATGAGAAAAAAAAAACTATTTAGTGCTTATCATCTAACTATTTCATATTTTATAAATAAATATATTATTTTATAAAATATAACGTTTTTTTAATCATTGTCGTGTATGCAAAAAAAAATTTACAATAATTGTACGGTCAAAAGGATCTTTATCGAAGCTCGAAGCTTGGCCACCCAACTTGTTTATTTATATTTATTATTTTTTGGCTTTTTATTTGTCTTAATCACTACAGACAAATTTTGTCCATCATATAGAAAATATACATTTTTTTTACAAATAAATTATTAGGTTTAAAAATAAATGATACTCCTATGCCAAATAAAGAAAGCACGCACAAGGAATATTCGATTTTATTTTTAAATTTTATGAATTATTAAGCACTACAAATGAAAAAAATAATATTATTTTGCAATAAAGACAACAGATATTAACCACAAGAGTGGTGTCTGATTGGTTTGAGTCTGTTTGGGACTCTAAAGGTTAAAAGTGCATGGAAGTTTCATGTTTAAATACGAGGAGGAATAAAAATCCCTTTGTGACTATGAAGGTTCAAACGCGGTGACTCTGAACTACCTGCAAAACAGGTGGTCGTCTTGGGATTAGTTGGCGCGTGTAGCGGGTTGGATATCCAGATTAATAAAAAAAGACAACAAATATTTTTAATTAGTTATGAATTTTAAAGAACTTGATTATCTACTAAGGGGGTGTTTGGGAATACTTATAAAAACAACTTATTGATTTATTCCGGTGTGGCATCGGTAATAAACATTTTTAAGTGTTTGGATAAACAACTTATACATGTGTCAAACCGGTAATAAGGAGTTTTTTAAGAAGTTAAATTCTTCTGACTTATATAAGTTGATTTATGCTTTTGTAAAAAAACATAAATTGTTTCAAATAAGCAATTCCAAACACCCCTTAAATATTTCACGTTATATTTTGGATATTAAAAATAAATGAATATTATGGATCATGCCTAATTGGTTAAATAAAAATATTTTGAAAAATGTATTTGTAATTTTCGTTGTATAAAACAACATGTTTTCGAATTTAACGTTTTGATTTTTACTATAAATGAATGCCAAGTAAACACTGGAACTTCACATGATGTTATTTGGTTTAAAAATATTTATATATAATACAGTGAAATATATCTTGATTTTAATGTTTTGTTTATTTTGGTTTTTTTTTTTGTCTCAGTCAATGTCATAATACAGTTTTATGTGATTTTGAGAAAATGATAATGTTTTTATTTTTGAATCAAAATAGAAATATGAAAATATTATAAAATTTTGAAAAAAATGTATTGATATTAATATCAAATTAACTATTTAAAATTTATCGTGTGAAGGGATATGATAACTTATTTACTTCTCAAATAAATCTTAATCAATCTAATTCACAATATTTGACTAGTTAAACCGTAATTCTTGACCAATCTTGAACGTATGAAGGGATATGATCACTTCTTTATTTCTCAAATAAACCTGTTCCAATATATATATATATATAGATTAAATTTATATAATATACATTTATCAGTAAAAGTGCTTAATCATTTGAGAACTCCTATGTTTGTGAAATCCGTGAGACCTTCATCCTTAAGGTTTTATTTCACATGATTTTTTTTTTCTATCTAGGTATAATATTTAATGTATTAATTAACATATATTTGTTTCACAATGTGTTAGTTTATATGTGTTCAGTTCACAATGTAAAACTTTATACATGTATTTGTTATTTCACAAACACGTAAAAAATACTTACATTTTAAACCGAATATATGTAAAACAAAAATCATAAAAATAACACATGATGTACTGGTTCTCAAAAATCTCACGTGATTTATATAATTCTCAAAAAGAAGGTTGCCATGTCAATAAAGTATAGTATAAGTGGGGTTGTTTGTTTACCTCTTAATAGTCATATTAAGAGGCAAACTCTGAATCGTTAAGAGGTGAATTGTTTGGCAAAAAAACAATCTGTCTCTTAATGGTTCTAAAACCCTCTGAATGATTTTGTATCATGGATCTCCCTTAAACATTAAGAGCCCTAATTTTATTGTACACAATTACTAAACAATTATATTTTATTTTGCACTATATCATGAGAGCCTTTTAATCATTCTGCACCAAACTATTCATCAATTACCAAACAGCCTCTAATTTATTAATTCTGGAATAAAGATTTTGATTTTTATTAAGGGATTATTTGCATGCATTCCACCATTCTGAGTGGCCAATCTCCATCTTTGTCCTTCACATGGAATCCATGTTGACATCACACTATGTGTTTTAACATTTAATAAATTAAATTATAACCCAATGATGTCATATATTTGTAAAACCTCTAATATATTGGTTGTTTGTTTACTTTTTAATAGTTTTATTAAAAGACAATATTTGAATCGTTAAGAGATGAACCTTGTTTGAAAAAAAAGTCTGTCTCTTAATGGTTTTAAAATCATCTGAATGGTTTTGTATAATGGACATCCCTTAACCATTCAGCGCCCTAATTTCATCATAAACAATTAACAAACAATTATATTTCATTTTGCACTATATCATGACTCATGAGAGCCTCCTAATCATTCTTACCACTCAATCATTCTGCACCAGACCATTCAGCAACTGTCAACACAGCCCCTAAATTATAACATTCAAAGTATGAAATATAACAAATTCAAAAAAACCACTCAAGAGTAATTAACTGTTAACCTTATCAGATAAAATTGTTATATCTTATAAACTAGCTAGTAAGTTGAATGATTAAAAAGTCGTATGAAAAAACTATGTAATTCTACGGGTCTGTTTGTTCGCAGCTTAATGAGACTCACAATTTATTTAGCCAAATATAAATGACTGTTTGGTAGTGACTTAATGATATTAAACAAAAAGCCAAGTTTTCAAACCCACCTTCCCAATTTAAAAATACGCTCCTTCCATTTATGGAAAAAAAATTCATGATCAAAAACTTTTAAATCTATACAGATGGTAAAGGTCGAGAATCTTACTTGGTAAGAAGGTGTGATGACTTTTACCTAGTAAATACTTATCGGATAAATTACTGCATACAATGTTGTTTTAATGGATTATAATTTTATCCGGTAAGGTAAACGAGAGCATTGACTCTTATCGATAAGTGCTTATCGGATAAGCGTTCGAGTAAACTTCCGTAACTAAAAAAAACTGATATATCGTTGGCAATGAACACAATAACAATGAAATTGACTCAAATAGTCGGTCTGGTCAACTAAATTATCTTTCTAGCTACTTTTTTAAACCTCTTTCCAAAATGGTTAGTCTTTACAGATGTTTTATGAATTTGCGTAAAGACGTATTTTTGGAGAAAAAAAATATTCTTGTACATATTCGTAAAGGGTGGTGTCTGATTGGTTTGAGCTTGACTACAAATGTCAAAAGTATCAGGAGGTCCCAGGTTCAAATCCAAGGAGAAATAAAAATCCCCTTGTGGCCACGGAGGTTCAAATACGGTGACTCTGGGCTATCTGTAAAGCAGGTGGTCGCCCTGAGATTAGTCAGCTCGCATAGCAGGTTAAATATCCAGGTTAATAAAAAAAACGATATTTCTTTAAACTTTGATTAAATTAAAATTTTAATTAAAAAATTGACTAAAAAATAAAATTAATTAAAAGACCGGTTATTCAAATCAATTTTCTGCAATCACACCCTCGATTGCTACAATGGACCGACCATCGTGGTAGTTAGCAGTCAAAAATCAAGTCCGATTGAATCCAAATCAACCGTCAGATCAAACAGCCCCACAATATGTTCCTGCATCACACGTACGCACAATCAAACCACCCTAGATGCTTATCAAACAAAATTAAAATATCCGAACCCACCAGACATGTGGTACTCATCCCCCCAATATTAACAAAACCCAATTTCACACCTCCACCACAAAACCTAAATCAACCACCCACCATGGGAGTCGTCGAAGAAGCTCACAATGTCAAAATCCTAGGTTCCGGCCACCGGACCATCGTCTTGGCACATGGTTTCGGTACCGACCAATCGGTATGGAAGCATCTGGTTCCTCATCTCGTCGAGGATTACAAGGTTGTTTTGTACGATAACATGGGGGCAGGTACCACAAACCCTGAATACTTCGATTTCGAGAGGTATGCGACTCTGGAAGGTTATGCGTACGATGTGATCGGCATTCTGGAGGAACTTCGGGTATCTTCATGTATATTTGTCGGTCACTCTGTGTCGGCTATGATTGGGGCGGTCGCTTCCATTACTCGTCCTGATCTGTTTTCCAAAATTGTGATGATTTCGGCTTCTCCAAGGTTAGTCTCAGTTCCAGACATGTTCGTGATGTTGTTGTTGTTGTGTTGCTTTTTGCCGTCAGTTGACTTTTGGAAAACGTTAAATTAAGAAACGAGATGATACATTGATTAATATGTTTCTATTTTGAGTAGTTCATTACTAGTTACCGTTTTTTAACAACAGTAAACTTGCTTATTTTAGTAAGTGTAAATCATGTCTGTAGACTCCTCTCCCCTATATCTACTTAGGTAATCTTTACCAAAAAAAGTAGGTGAACACCAGGTTACACTATTTTACTGGGTTGATATCCCCACCCCCTCCCTCTCACATTCGATCAATTTATTTAATATTATAATTTTAAATTATACTTCATACCCCTGTAATTATTTAATTAATTTATTTTATACCTTTTACTTTTAAATTTTTCATTTTGCATCTTTATTAAATTAATATACATAATCGTATATCAACTAAAACATGTTTAAAAAATACCTTTTTATTTTAACAAGTTACACAATTATAATCGTATCGTTAATACCTTCGAAATGAGTTTAATATTGAATAGTTTTTGAGTTAATTATATTATTATATATTATATACACTGTGAAAAAAATTGTCAATCTCTTCGAAATAAACCCAATAATGAATATTATTTGATTTAATTATATTATTATAATCGTATTTTAACTAAAATCCATTAAAAATATGTTTTTATTTTAATAAGTTACATCATC
>NC_037534.1:4976811-4980735 GCF_001531365.2 Cynara cardunculus var. scolymus | reverse complement strand
TTAATTAATATATGTAATTATAATATAGATAAAAAACCTGGAGGATATAATAGGAAAGTATTTAAAAAGTTGAAGGATTAAAACTAAAAATATTAAAGGATTAAAATTGAAAAATAAAATAAATAAATTTTAATTATTTTATTATTTCATATAGGTGGGGGTATAGAAAGAATAGGGGGGAAAATAGGAGGGGGTGGCGTTAGAATACCCTTTTTATTGGATTAATATGGTAGATACCAAAAACTTACTCGGGTAAGAACAAAACAAAGAATAAAAGTCTTACCCGGTAAGTGAAGGCAACGATTCTTACCATGGTAAACGCTTACTAGATAAATTATTGCATGCAATATCGTTTTAGTGGACTAAAATCTTACTCAATAAGTAAATGATAATGTTGAATTTTATCTGTAAGCACTTATTGTGTAAGTATTTAACAAACGGCCCCTTAGCCACACTATTGAGAGTATCTCCAACAAACGGGTTTTTTAAAATGAGAATCAAAATTCGAAGTTTTAAGAAAAATTAGGTTCATCTTTATCACCTTATTTTTAGAGATTATAATATTAATTATATTACATAAAATATTATTTCATCCATCCAAACAATTAATTTCAAAGATTTTCATTGTTATAAAGAATTAGATTTTCATCCTCGACTTAATTTATTTATTTGTTGTTAAAAGAAAAATAATACAGTTATTACGATATATATATATATATATATATATAATCGTAACCGTTTGGGTTGTGACTCATAGGATGGTAATAGATTTTTCATTATCTTCCTTATTGAATCCCGACGATTTTTGTGGCCATAGAAGTTGACCTGCATGGAAGCTTTTAATTTGTGTTATCATAACTTGTGAATTATTCATAGAAGAGCGACATTTTCCAGTTTAAATGTATAATGTCAATGAATTAAAAGACCCGTGGATTTATCTGATTAAAAGTCAAACACGTAATAAGGGTATGCTAGTGGCTTATAAATTCTTACTTTTTGATATATTAAACTCATAAAAACGAAATAAAGTGACTTACTAAACATTCTCTTTTGTGGGTCGTATGTATTTTTTTATCATTAATTTTTGAGTAAGTTACATGTTTTGTCCCTGTGGTTCTATGCTCCTTCTTTTTGAAAATCAAACGAATCGTGTCCGCGTAGTCAAAACCCAAAAAATATAGATAATTTTTAAGAACTATAATTTTTACTTATAAAAACCGACCACTAAAGATGCTGTGAAAACAAGTCATAAAATAAAAGTTGTACTGTTTTATAGGTATTTGAACGATGTGGATTATTTTGGGGGATTTGAAAGAGAAGATCTTGACCAACTATTCGAAGCAATACAGTCGAATTTCAAGGCATGGTGTTCTGGTTTTGCCCCATTGGCAATTGGAGGTGACATGGATTCTGTATCGGTTCAAGAATTTAGTCGAACCCTTTTTAATATGAGACCCGACATAGCCCTAAGCGTTGCACAAACCATTTTCCAAAGTGACATGAGAGAACTGTTGTGCCACGTGTTGGTCCCGTGCCACATCATCCAAAGTATGAAGGATCTGGCGGTTCCGGTGGTTGTCTCTGAATACCTTCATCAGAACCTTGGCGGCGAGTCCATCGTTGAGGTCATGTCGACGGAAGGCCACCTGCCGCAGTTGAGTTCACCGGATGTTGTGGTTCCGGTGCTTCTTAGGCACATCCGTTGTGATATTGCTGTGTAATTATATTAGGTTATCTAGTATTGTGGAAAGTTCGGTTGAGAATCATATTACCATTGTCGAACCGGAAGACCACCAAGAGCGCGTTACATATCCATATTCATCAAGAATAATGGACGTGAATTGACATGTGGCGTTCCTCTAAGTGGTTTCCGGTTCACAATGAAACCGAGGTTCTTAACCGCACCTGCTCCATCTAGTCCTTTGGTTTATTTTGGTTATGTGAAGTACAACTTGTTGATAAAAACTTTTTATGAACTTGAAATAATATTATATCTACGTGTGCACGTTTTTCTTTATTTTTTATATTAATTTTTTTTTGAATTTCTAACTGTATAACAATTTGCCATACATCTTATAGGGTTGGGTTTACGTGAGACTATACTATTTTTATGAGATCTATGAGACTACCTTTTTACACTTGAAATTTACATCAAAACACTGTGAAAAATGATTATTAGTTCATTTTGAATGGTGGATTTTAATGATTTATACTGGATTAAAGACTATATATTAAAGCAACATAAAATTTTAATAACTTATTTATAAACCTGTTTTAAAAAAGCTATTTGTAAATCGTATCACAAAATATGGGCTTGAGGGCGTTGGAAATAGTTGGGTTCTTTATGGATGGCCCAATGGCTAGCCCATATTCTATTTTGGGCTATGTTTTTTCAATTTAAATTCGAAAACAAATAGGGCAAAATGCACAAAATAGCAATTTATTTTCATAAATTTCTTTATTATAACATTGTATTTTCGGTTTTTCTTATTACAATAATGTACTTTCAAACTATTTTTTATTATGACACTGTAGTTTGAAAAATTTACCCATTATATCATTGGTTAACCTTTTTTATTTAAATTTACCCATTATACCAGGTTTCCATGTCACCTCATTGTCCACATAGGTTGTCCACGTATACTATAGTGATGTGACTTTCTTATTACATCATTGTAGTTTCAAAATTATTTTATTGTAGCATCTACAAGTTCTTATTAAACATTGTATTTTTAATTTTAATATTTATATATTTTACATGTTATTTAATAGATTTATTAAATGAATTAAAAAAATCTAAATTATTTATTAATATACCAACATCAATAAAACTAGTAGAACATAACTTATCTCGCTAATATTTTTTTTTAAATACGTGTTTTTTGGAAAAAGAAAAATTAGAATTGTTCATTTTTTACCAAAAAATATTATCTTTTAAAGGATATATTATATTTGTTCAAAAACTTTTATTTGACGTATAAATATATTAAATTAATTAGATTTTTTTGAATTATTTATTAATATAATAATATTAAAAATTTGTAGATCACAATTTATTTCGTTAACATTTTAAAGTGAACTTTAAAAGATATGTATTTATTTGAACAACATACAATAATAAGTGTTACATTTTTTACAAACAAAATATATTTCGAAAATAATGTTTCATATTTATTTAATAAATATTTTACTCTACAATATTTAATTTGCATGCAACTTAATAAGAAAAAGTAAAAAAAATATATTTTTTTAGATCATAACAATGAAAAATGAAAATTAATAATAATTTTGAAATAGATTTTTATTTTTATTTTAGCTAAGTCATCAAAATGATGTTTCATCCACGTCACCTCATTAAAGTCACACAAGCAAAAAAAGTCAAAAGATTAACCGATTTAAAAAGTAACAGGTTAGTCACTGCTACTATGTGTAGATTTTTTAAAGTACAATGTCTTAATAAAAAAATAATTTGAAAGTACATTACTGTAATAAAGAAAAACAAAAATAGAATATTATAATAAGAAAAATTATGAAAGTAAGTTGCTATTTTATTTATTTAACCTTTTATTAATAATGTATTTTGTAATTATTTCGATTTTGAGTTTTGTAATGAATAATATTATAATATTTAGGCAACATATTCTTTATAAAAACATATATATATATATATATATATATATATATATATAAACCATCCAATTTGTATAAACCGTGAAAACCGTCTAATTTGTATAAACCGTGAAAACCATCCAATTTGTATAAACCGTGAAAACCATATTCAACCAATCATAATTTTTTATTTTGTTCATTTTTTGTAATTATGAGAGGTTGATTATCCATTTTTATTATGGAGGGTGTTAATTATGGATATTATTGTCTTCATTATTTTAATTTTAGAGAAATACATGAAACAGTTTCATTAAA
>NC_037534.1:4975491-4976663 GCF_001531365.2 Cynara cardunculus var. scolymus | reverse complement strand
TATTATATGAAACAATTTCACAAGATTAAACAATTTCATGAAAAAATTTCATAAGATTAAACAATGAAATGGACGTATGAGGGTGATTTGTTCGGTTTACACAAATGAAGGCGGTTTTTCATTTGATCGCTTCTCTCTCTCTCTCTCTCTCTCTCTCTCTCTATATATATATATATATAGGGGGAGGTTCAAATGAAAACCATGCAATTCTAAGAAACCGTGTAAACCAAATTCGACCAATAGGAAAATTTCATTCTTTTTTAATTAAATTTAATCAATAAGGGTATTTTGGTCATTTTCTATATTTTTATGATAAATAAGGTAGTTATTAATAAATGTTAAAAAAGGAAATTTAATAATGGAAATTTCTTAAATGGTAACATATTAAATTTTTTAATATATTATAATATTAAAAACTTGATTTGAATGAGACATTCATGATGAAAATGTTTCATAATGAAACTGTTTCATATGGGATGTTCATATGGGGCAAACTTCATTCCTAAAGTTCATGAAACTGTTTCATATGTGGCAAATTTCATGAAACGGTTTCATAATGAAAAAGTTAATAATGATGAAGCATGTTCATAATCTAATACTCTAGGCATATTGTCCAAATTAATACTCTAGGCATATTATCCACTTTAATGAAAAGATTCCATTAAATTGTTTCATAATGAAAAGGTTCATATTGATGAATCATGTCCATATGAGTGGAATAAGGAAAATGAACTATTGATGCAACGGTTTCATCAAACGTTTCAAAACAGTTGAAAAATCGAAATAATATAATCTCTCTATTTCCTAATGAAAATATTGTAATGAATAGTTTCATAAACAAAGTTCAAAAAACAATGGTCATGAAACTGTTTCAATGTGAAAATGTTTCGTTGTAAAATGGTTTATTTGCTCCATCTATGCATATTATACGTGTTAATGAAATAGGTGCTTTGTGATTGAAGTTTCATGGTTATCTTTGTTGCTTTGTGATTGAATGTACATCTAGGTTCATGATGATCCATGTTGCTTTGTGATTGAAGTTGATCCGTTTAGTTGGTAGGATGAAAATGAAACGGCTGCGTAATGTATTGTGTTCTTTTATGAAATAAATATATGATGAAACGGGTGCATATTATATTTTGTTCTTTATGAAATTAATGTTAATGTGAAAA
>NC_037534.1:4966027-4974512 GCF_001531365.2 Cynara cardunculus var. scolymus | reverse complement strand
ATATATATATATATATGTGATTGAGATTGGATCTCACGGTTACCACAAACTAGTCAGTTCTCCCTTGAATGAACCCCATATATATATATATATATATATATATATATTAGGATGAGATGCACCAGATCAATCCATTTATCAAGCACGATTAATGGGTGGGTTTATAGAATTATAGGGTGAGAATGGATGTTCCGATGAGAAGGGTAAGAAGGGATATCCACCGTTGGATCAATTTACTACCATAGTTTTTATCGGGACTTTGAGTAATAGAATTCGAACCCATATGAAGTTCTGACCATTTCTCAAGAAAAAAAAAGTGACAATTCTTTCTAAAGAACTCGACAAAATAGCCCCGTAACTTCGGGAGAAAATATAAAAAATGTTTTTTTTTTTTTTTGAATCTATTCTATTTAGATTTGAGGATGTTGGGCGACCAGCTTGCTTGCAACCTAAGAAGTAACAGGTGCTTGCCCCATGGAGATCATGGAGTGATTTGTTTGATTAATGAATATTCATTTTGTTTTTATCAAATATTTTAATACTAATGAGATACACCGGATTAACTCTCATGAAAAACACAATTCATGGGGTGAGATTAAAAGTGATCAAGGATCCTAATCCCCCCTTACGCTTCTCCCCTTAACTTCTATTCTCACGTGATTTTTCGTCTATATATGTAGGTACCTTTTGAGTTTTGTTAATTGTTTAATTAGTACAAACTTTGTTAACCGGGTACCTTCATAATGTTCTACTCTGAAAGTTCAATGTTATTTTGTACTCTCACAAGTCTCAAGAAAATAGGTTGGTTTCACGTGAATCCAACCCTATATATATATATATATATATATATATATATATATATATATAGCGCATCAGACTTGAATCGATGAAAAAAAAAACGCATCAAGACGATTGGCGATTTGTATTATTTTCAAGACTTCGAGTGTTCGACTGTTCCATTTTTCAAAAATGGCATTCCAATTCTAGAGGCAACCGATTAACAGTGAAGAAGCGAGATTGAAGAAGCTTTGCCTGGCCCCATGACCGTCGATGGGATGATGGCTCGATGCATTGCCGACTATACATACCTGGATATACAATTCATCGATTTTGCGAGCGATTTAGGCAAAGGAAACTCTTAAATCTCAATCCTTCGTTGTTTTTCAAATATGCGTCTAAACAATCGTCGGGTCTTTTTCGATTGTGATTATTTCTTCAAACTGGAAGTGGAAGATTAGTTTATAGTTTAATGAAATTCATTAATTTCTCACTTAGAATTCTCAATTGAAAGTCGCATGTATGAAATTGTTTCTTAATTTTAATATGAAATATAATTGATTAATTCACGACTTTTTTTTTTATTAACCTGGATATCCAACTCGCTATACGAGCCGACTAATCCCAGGGCGACTACCTGCTTTGCAGATAGTCCGAAGTCACTGCATTTAAACATCCATGGCCACAACAGAATTTTTATTCCTCCTTGGATTTGAACCTGAGACCTTATAATACTTTTAACCTTTAGAGCCAATTCAAACCAATCAGACACCACCCCTATGGTTAATTCATGACATTTTTTTTTGACTTTTTAATTACACCTCTTATAGGTGGAGACCGCAAATAACAATTCCTTTTTAAATTGTTGTTATCAGTAAACATTATTAAAATTTTATCTGGTTTGATGGGTTAATTCGATTTCACATGATTCTAATCCATAACTGACCGTACTCTCATCAGTTTGTATATCTTATAAACCAGTTCGATCTTGGATTAAGCTAGGTTGGCTTAGTCGGTGAACTTCTATAATTAATGAGACAGATTGATGGTTTAATCGTTTTTTTTTCACCTCTATATATCGCCATAATTTGTATTAAAAATAATTTATTGTAACGGTCGGATATTATTTCTTTATATAATAAAAACACCTCCATTATTAAAATTTGCAATAATTAAAACGAACAAAAAATAAATCTTTTATATAATAATTATTCGAAAATTCGATATTGATGAAATAAATATCTCAAATATTTAATTATAAAAATTCTCTTTATTTTTTTTAAAAGTTATATATGAAATGCTTGATTTGCTGTTTATTATATAGAAATGCTTTAACGTTATGCGATGCTTACGCTGGAAATTATCTGTTATTAAAAGACAACCAAAACCACCCCCATTGTTACCATTTCTTCCTAATTTCCCCTTACACTTTTGATGAATTGCTAAAATTGCCCCTAACTTCACTTCACTTCACCCCATTGTCTCTAGGGGTACTAAAAAACCCGACCAATCCGATCAACCCAACCCGAAATAACCTAACCCGAAGCAATCCGATGTGTAATCGAGTTGTAAAATTGTCAAATTGTAAGTATTGGGTTGATATTGAGTTACTATTATTTGAACCCAACTCAACCCGATAAACCCTATATATATATATATATAAGACAATTACACTATCTTGTATGATTTTCATATACACATATTTTTAATTTATTCATATTTCTATATAACTCATTCATATATATGTTCAGTAACTATGAACATATATATGTAAATTGAGAAAATTAACTGAATGTGATATACGTAAAAAAATATGAATAAGTTGTATCAAATGATTGATGATGAAAAAGAAATTATGAATAGAAAAATAACATATTCAATGTTATAAGAATATTTTAATATACCAAAGTATCAACCCGACCAACCCGTACGGGTTGGGTTGGGTTGCACTTTGGTTTGGTTTGGGTTGAGTTAAGATTTTTTCAAACCGCAAACATTAGATTGAGTTGTTTAAATGTCTTCAATCCGATCTACCCAACCCATGAGCACTCCTAATTGTCTCCACGTTTTTTACAAACCAAACGGGCTTAAAAAGTTTGATTACATATTTGAAAGTTTTACAAGATTTTGGACCCAAAAACAAAATATTTGTCATAATGGCGAAAGTTTCATTTTACCCCCTTG
This sequence comes from Cynara cardunculus var. scolymus, assembly GCF_001531365.2. Taxonomy (NCBI): domain Eukaryota; kingdom Viridiplantae; phylum Streptophyta; class Magnoliopsida; order Asterales; family Asteraceae; genus Cynara; species Cynara cardunculus. The sequence goes on along the minus strand of NC_037534.1, from coordinate 4,971,551 downwards.
TACTTATTCCACAGTGACAGCAAAACTTTCGGTGGGCCACGTGAAATTATTCCAGCTGTATAAAGCCGTTACATGGGCCCACACAAGGAAACACGTATGACGTTTAATAATTGCCGTTGTGGGGTCCACACGTATCAAAACAAATCCAACCTTATTTACCTTAACGGCTACTTATACTCGCGTCTCCACCTTCAACTCTCCATCCCTTCTTCTCACTCTCTCACTCTCTCTCTAAAACACACTTCTTCTTTCTCTCTCTAGAAACCAAAAAAATGGATCTGAGAACCGCCGTTGCTTTTGCATTCATCTGCGCCATTGTCGCCGCCGTCGGAGCTCAATCTCCGGCTGCAGCACCTACAAATGCACCGCCATCGACTGTTCAAACACCTGCTGCTACACCAGTGAGTTCACCTCCTCCGGCGAAGGCTCCTGTGGCAGCTCCGCCAACGGTTGCCGTTCCTGCTCCTGAAGTGTCTACTCCTCCGGCGGTTACACCTGTGAGTTCACCTCCTGCTGCGGTACCGGTGAGTTCTCCTCCTCCAGTGATTGAATCTCCACCGGCTCCTGTACCAGTCAGTTCTCCAACACCAGTGACTGCTCCAACTCCAGAAGCTTCATCTCCGGCTCCGGCTCCAAGCAAGAAGAAGACAAAGAAGCACAATGCACCATCGCCGGCACCTTCCTCCGATTCACTTGCTCCGAGTGACGCTCCTGGACCGAGTACCGATTCTCCGTCCTCGAGTCCGTCGGCCGATGTCGCCGATGAGGTAATTCCGATCTCTTTTTCGTGTTGATTGAAGTTAATGATACGATGAATGCATTACTGACTTGTACGTTTATGCTTTGATTGTTGTACATTTACAGAGTGGAGCAGACAGGTTAAAGATGGTGGTGGGAAGCTTGGTATTGGGATTGGTTGCTTGCAGCTGGTTCTAGATTTTATTTTATTTTACATTTTAAATTTATTTGATTTAATTTTTTATATCATTTGTATTTTTATATTCTTGTACTTTATTATATAAATGAGTTCACTACATTTTTATTTCAATCACTTTCATTTTATATTCTATTCTTTAATTCTACATCAAAAAAAATTCAAGATCTAAACTTCGGCTTGGCCCGAAAAGTCATCGTCACGCCAAGTACGAGCTCGGGTTAAATCAAGTGCAAAAAGCCCGATGAAGTGAGAAGGGATGTTTATTTGTTGAAATCTAAGGGGGTTTTTGATCTGATCCAATCCAATCATAAATGGATGTTAGATGTTAGATGTTAGATGTTGTCGTCTAGTCCAATTAACATTGGACATATGATTCATTTCAATCTAGTAGATGATTGGATCAGATCGATTTCATCCATTGGATCGAATTGGTTTAAGAAATAAAAAATCTACAAAGAGAATAGAAACCCAATTGACATTTAAAAACATAAAAACGAAAAGTAGCAGAAGGTTCCAGGTTTAGATCCAACGAGGAATACAAATCCCTTTTTGGCTACGTAGGTTCAAATGCGATGACTCCGGGCTACCTGCAAAGCAGATGGTCATCCTGAGATTAGTCGGCTCGCATAGCGGATTTGATATCCAGGTTAATAAAAAATGAATTCTTATAAACATTTACAAGTAATTAAATGTTTGAAATTATATCATTAAATACTATTACAAAATAAAATCCTTCAAAACAAAGCCATGGTTCCTTTTTTTCAATAATAATTAATGAATAATAAAACATTGCGTACGGATTTGGTCCCCACGGTTTTAAATTCGATTTGGATTTGATCTCCGGAGTTTGTTTATTTTAAGATATCTTCAAGAAATTATATTTTCGTAACTTATTGGTCCCTCTTATTAACGGCTTTAACTGATATTCGTTAAATAAGGGACATTTTGGTTCTTTACTGAATTTGCTTATTTTTCATTTAGAAAATAATAAAACATATATTAGCCTCGCCCTCCCTAACTGGCACACTTCTCTATTGCAATCTAAAACCGGAACCAGCATTGGCCATCTTCATCTGCTCCGACCAATTTTTTTCCCCATCATCTACTTTAGTCACCGCACACCATAATAAACATACCAAGCCTCAAGATCAAACCCAAATCCAAGACTCAAAATCAAACACAAATCCATACCACGATATCAAAATTAAACCTAAATCCAAATCTCAGTATCAAATCGACTCATCCATGTTGCATGATGGGGTCGAAAAAGAGATGCAACAAGGAAGATATCAGTAGTCAAGATGAGGGGGGGACAAGAACAGGGGATGAAACGGGTTGGTTCAAAAAGTCGGCGGCGGTGGGAACGAAATAGAGCTCAACACCATCACCATCTCCATAATGCACATTTTCTTCTTTCTTCTTATCCCTCTTGACACCACCATAATCACCACTAGGGGTGCTCACGGCCCGGGTTGATCGGTTTGGAGCCGTTTTAACAACCCAACCAAATGTTGGCGGTTTGAAATTTTTCAACCCAACCCAACCCAACCCGACCCGTTCGGGTTGATCGGGTTGTGTTTAAACAATGTAAAATCACATAAAAATAAAGGAAACTTTCCTTTGAAATACGACCGATCATTCAAAATAATATGCAAGTTCATCAAATATTTAGATATTACAATAAAAATGTTTAAACCAAATGATAATACATCAACCAACAACAATAGTTTTAGACGTTTCCAACCCCGATGCTTTCACTTTCTTGACGTTGAGATTGGTCATGTCATGATTGTCATCTACAATCCAAAGCTAAAATTAAGGTCGGGTTGATCGGGTTGTCGGGTTGATCGGGTTTTTTTGGGCCTGACCCGATTCCAACCCAATAAGGTCGGGTTGGCTAATTTTTTTTATCGATCATGCACCGGGTTACCTCGGGTTGGTTTTTTTTAAAAACTTCGGGTTGGGTTGGTCGGGTTCATCGGGTTTTTGAGCACCCCTAATCACCACTGTGCACCCCATGTGGAAGAACCCTATTTTGACGCATTTGGGTTTTACGTGTGAGTTTTGGTGATTAAGGTTTGCATTTGGGTTTGATTTTGACCTAAATATGGTTTTGAAGTGTAGATTTAGGTTTGATTTTGATTTAAATTTGGTTTTGAGGTATAGTTTTAGGTTTGCTTTTAGAGGGTGCTTGAGATTGCTTATAAAAACAACTTATTTACTTATTTTTCTGCGACACCGGTAATAAGCACTTTCGAGTGTTTGGATAAACAACTTATACCGGTGCCAAACCGGTAATAAAAAGTTTTTAAAGAAGTTAAACCATTTTAATCTATAATAACTTTTGTATAAAAACATAAGTTGTTTCAAATAAGCAATCCCAAACACCCCTTAATTTTATGGTATGGACATTTACATGGATTTGATTGGTTTGCGGTTTAGATATGTATTTGGGTGTGATTTTGAATCGTTGTTGTTATTGATGTTGTGTTTACAATGTTTGTGTGTAATGGTGTAGATTAGAAAAATGACTAACAACGGAAGAGAGTTAACTAATATTACTGGTAGGGACCAATGTAGTACACATATGTAAATTCTAGGGGCTATTTTGAAACAAAATAAAAGGGAAACAAATCCATAATTTACTGTAAAATGCAAATTAAAAAAGTTAAGTGTCAATTTGTGCAAATTTTTAGCTTTGTTTTTTGTTAATCAGCAGGACCACAAAACTTTCCAATTTCACATAACAACCACAACAAATCTCCCCTCCTTCCATCCATCCCTCATCCCCATATCTCCAACATGCTTCTTCAAGGAAACTTCTCCCTTCCCTTCCGATCACCCCTTTCCCTCCGATCTCCCACCGTCCACCACCACCCTCGCCGATTCTCCTTCGCGGCGGCGCAACACCAGTACGCCATCTCCGACGAAGACCTAGAATCTCGTGGGTTCACCCTCCGTCGCACAATCGAAGACCTAAACCTCGACCACCTGAACTCCGTCTTCGTGGCGGTGGGTTTTCCGAAGCGGGACACCGACAAGATTAAAGTGGCATTGGAGCACACAGACTCGTTGTTGTGGGTGGAGTACGAGAAGACGAAGCGACCGGTGGCGTTTGCCAGAGCGACCGGCGATGGCGTGTTTAATGCCATCATATGGGATGTGGTGGTGGATCCGACGTTCCAAGGGATTGGGTTGGGGAAGGCGGTGATCGAAAGAGTGGTGGAGGAGCTTTTGCAGAAGGGGATTACGAATATAGCTTTGTATTCGGAGCCCCGAGTGTTGGGATTCTATCGACCTCTCGGGTTTGTTTCGGATCCGGAGGGGATCCGAGGAATGGTGTACTCGAGAAAGAAGAAGAAATAATGGTTGCATCCGACGACCCAATGAGTTTTTTTTTATTTATTAATTAAGAAATTATTTCTTCTATTATAAGGTAAAACTTCGTTGTATTAAAAATATATCTCCTTTATTAATTTTTAATTATTTTTACGTTTAAAAAACAATTAACATACTTCGCATAAAGATGGCCAAATGGGTCTGGCCCGAGGTGGAAGACCGAGACCCGGACCGACTTGGGACCGGTCTGGCTCGGGACCGGTTTGAGACCGCCTGTTAAGGACCATTATGGTATTCGTCAAAAAACAAGGCACGATCTGATTTTTTTCTCAAAAAGAACGTACTTTATATGTATTTTTAAATATATTTATAAATTTCTATGTGTATTTAATCGAAAATTAATTACAAATTTATAATAAAACGTATTTTTATGTGTATATTTGATTGAAGATCAATTATAAAACTACAATAAAACGAATTTTTTAAGTGTATTTGATTGAAAACCAATTATAGAACGACAATAAAACCTATTTTTCAAGTGTATTTGACTGAACCAATTACATATTTTAACGTGTATTATAATAACATTAAAGTTTTGTTAAATTTTTTTTAAAAAAAATGTATGTAAAAATATGTTTTTTAATATAGGACCGGTTTGGGGCCACCAGTCACCCTAACCGGTCAAAAGTACCCTTACTCGGGCCTTAATATTTTCGACGGGTCCTGATGTATTGTTACTATTTTGGCCCAGGTTGATTTAGACCCGGCCGGGTCCACGACCAATTTTTGACCATGTCTACTTTGTATTGTAAGGCCTCTCGTTAGAAACACCTTATTGGGCTTCTATTTATTACCACTGGCCCAACACATCTTTGCATGGGCTTGTATTAGTGGATTTGAGTAGAGATGGTCAAAATAGACCCGATTAGGACGAGACCTGGAACGATTGGAACCAGGATTAGTAGGGAGTGGTTATAGACCGACTATCTGGGACTTATTATATTTTTTAATAATATTCAAGAAAATCAAGTTTTTATAAATTATATATATATATATATATATCTATATATCTATACTATATTATAAAACATTTGGCTAAAACTCTTGAAAATTCTTAAATCCGTTCATCTCTAAACGATTTCATCATTATCCGATTTCATCCCATATCTGAATTCGTGTAACTAACTACAGATAAACACAATCAAATACATGATAAATATCTTATTTTAAATATAAAAAATCTAAAAT
>NC_037534.1:4911704-4964427 GCF_001531365.2 Cynara cardunculus var. scolymus | reverse complement strand
TAAATTAAATTATAAAAACATTGAATTAAAAAATTACACAAAAAAATGAGGAATTTCAAATAGTTAATTTGATACTAATATCGATATATTTTTGTCAAAATTTTATGATATCTACAAACATATATTTTATTCAAAAATAAAAACATCATCGCTTTCTCAAAATCATATAAAGCCATATTATAACATCGACTGAGATAAAGAATAAAATGAAATATTAAAATCACGATGTATCTTGCTGCATTGCGCGAGTACGCTTCTAGTATATATATTAAGTATTTCAAGATTTCTATAAGATTTTTAATTTTTTTTACCAAAAACTTGAAGTTTTTTTAAAGTGTTGTAATACTAAAATTTAAAAGTCATAGTTATAAAACACGTGTCACATTTTTATGTAAAAAAGATTTTAAAAAATATATCTAAAATGCATTTGAATGATCGGGTTAGAGATTTTAAAGTGTATTTTAATAAGATATTGTCAAAAAAAAATTCAAACAAGATTCTTTTATATGTTTAAAATTGATTTTTAGAAAAGGAAAATTTGGGACCGGTTTGGCCCCGGACTCAACTTTGTACTGTTAATGAATGCCCAAAAATCATTCATAGGATAATTATGATTTTGAGTTTTGTTTCATGAAATTTTATTATATGCATATTATATTCTGTGTTTTAATTACTTATAATAAATAATCTTAAAATAATGTATTCTAAATGTCTGTAGTTAAATATCATTTTGGGTTTAAGGTTGAAATAATATGATAACGACTAGTATATATATGGATTCATATAGAGATATCAAATCTGTACGTGGGTACAAGGTGGAGATTTTATGTATTGAACGTGACTCGTTATGAGAACGCTGCATTGGATGTCATGTGAGTGCCATAAACGTTTATCATGTGGTCAATGTACATGTTATTTTTTGACTTGTGAAAATAGAGTTTGTTGTGTGTGAGTGACATATTTTGACATTTATTCTAATCATTTTGTAATTGGGTGACAGGATGATTGTTGGATATGTTATATATCACATGGTGGAATTAGTATGTACCGAAACATGATTTGTTCATTTTTTTATGACAAGAGTAATGTCTCTGGACCCTTGATAAATATATACTGAGAAAATACATGCATGCTCAGATAATTAATATGAGATATCATGATATGTTTTATCAATATATTAGTGAATTAATAAACTAGAAATTGGCATAACGAGAATGACGCATTCAATGTCTAGTGTTCAACCTGGACATCAAAGACAGACTCACTAAATGTGCAAACTAAAACTAATTACAAACCGATAATTTGTTGTATCATCGATTCTTATCGTTTGGATGACAGTGATGTATTACTAGATATCACTCATCGTTTATAACTATAACTACGAGATTTATATGTATTATTAGCATGACGAGAACTCATTGCATCACACAATTTAAAAATATTTGAACAAGTAGTTTTAATAATTAAAATATTTAACTATTATGATTTATATTGATTTAATCTGATTAAATAAAAATCAGATATTATTTATGTTGAACATAAACTAGGTTGATTAGGGATGGTCTTAAAAAGAGAGTGATGGTGTATGACAATTCTTGCACTCAAGTAAGGTGTAGGGAATAGGGATGGTGGTGGTTTTATAATATATCTCTCGTAACAATAAAATGTATGACATTTTATGCAAATTTTGGTCTTGCAATTTTCTCTTAAAAATCACCTACAATCATATGCTCTATTTTATTTCTAAGTTTTGAAACCGTGACTAGTATCATGAGAAAGCGAATGATTCAGATTGTTCGTGTGGATACCGTGGAGGCGTGGAGGCATCAAGTCTTGTTTGTTGTTGTGATTCAAAGTATCTCTAACTGTGAGCTATAATTTCGAGACATCCTATTTAATTTGGTTTGCATAGGTCATTGGAAAGTTACGGTTTTATTTTCGGTTGTGCTTGAGATCTTGTAACCTAACATATACATAGAGAACGGGTTAGGTGTTTTTGGTTGGGACCAAGACCTGTTATCATGGGACGGGTTACAAAACAAAAATCTCGAACCAGGACCAGTTTGGGCTCAACACTGGTTTTTGGCCATCTGTAGATTTGACCATAAATTAATAGGAAACAGAACATCTGACAAAAACTACACCATTTGCATAGAAACTTTGTTCTATAGCACGCGTTGTGGCATGTTTTGATTCAAAGTTCATGTTTGATGTCACGTTAAGCCTGTGACACGCCATACCCAGTACGTAGTTTTTGTAACATGATATTTGATTTTATTTTACCTTTTTGATGTCTTAGTTTTTAGTTTTAACTACATAATCTAGTATCACATATTTATTTAGTAACAGTAGAAAGTATACCAATATTTATATAATTATATATATGATATAGACAAATTTGCTATCTTGATTGATCAAGTTCATGTAGTTTTTTTTCTTTAACGGTCAGAGGAGTCAAAAAAAAATCATAGATCACTCAAATTGTATTCGAAAACTTATATCCTGATCTATTTATAAAATAAAAATCAGATTACAATTTTTATACTTACGACAACAAATTAGTTGAGTTTATACATGTTGTTAAGGTATATTAATATACTTAAAATTATACATAATTATAAATAACGCACTTTTAAAATTGTTTATCTATGAAGAATTAGTTCACATTTACAACTGTTGAAATATTGGTTGATCTCCATACTTCAAACGGTAAAAAAAAATTATTCGCATTTCTTGTATTGTTATTATTTGTACATATTTAAAACTGTAGAATTTTTTATAAACTTATAAAGACCATCTTCAATGGAGACATCAAATCTGGTGTAATCAATGATAACACACACACATAGAGCAAATTTGGTGTACATTATTCATTTATACCAATTGGAAAAGATAAAAAAAAAAGAGAGAGAGAGAGAGAGAGAAAGAATACACCGAAAATGGGAGAACACCCTATCGGCATCCAATAACCACATCCACTTATCCTTAGCGTCTAAGGTAGGATGAAGGTTACAGATCAAACCCTTGACCTCCTCCAAATCACTCAAAGCGCTATTTCTAAGATCCCTCGACTAGCCCCAACTCCAAAGACACTCCTCACCTCGCCATGAAATCCGATCCTTCATTGACGCCTCCTTGAGACTTTCCAAGCTAAGAAGTCTAGGAAACTTGTCGTAAATCCTAAAGTTGCCTACCCATTTATTCGATCCTAAGAAATCAATTCTCTGCTTTTCCGAATCCCTACCAACAAGAATAATATTCCCCTACAATCCCCTAAGACCCCCTCTTGAACCAACCAAGCCACTGATACCACATCCTTACAATAAATACTACGAATAACCCTAGCCCAAAGTGAACCCTTTTCCCCTAAAGTCCCCAGTTTGAGGCCTGAAGGCTTCCCACGTTTAGCCCTCCAAAGTCGAAGCTGCAAAGAACCGAATCCCACATAACCCAAGCCTACTTTCTAGAGCCCTCACACCCACCTCCCTAGAAAAAATCTCTCATAACACTCTCAAGAATCTATAGCACCTGGGTCGGGGAATGAAACAAAGAGAAGAGGTACAAAGACAGATTGCCAAGCAGTGATTTAATCAAGGTTAATCTACCTCCAAAAGATATCGATCTAGATCTCAACAAAGGGAGCTTATTTATGAATTTTTCAATAATTGGAGTCCAACTCTCCAATTTGTTCATACTTTTTCTGATAGGCAGTCCAAGGTAGGAGAAGGGAAGTCACCCATACCGATACCATAAAGCTTACTTTTAAAGAAATTGATTGTGGTAATTGGGATTTCTTGTTGGACATTATGATGCAAATGAGATTTCTTGATGGACAAAAGATACCATAAAGATTTTGGGATGAGAGCTATAAAAGAGGAATTCCAGCCTCTGTTGATTTCCTCCTTTTCTCAAAACTCATTCAAAACATTCCGGTGTGTGATTCCCAAATTTTCTTAATGAACATGAAGTTAAAGCCAAAACGATTTATAAACTTCCTCGCTCGTATATTCTTTTGATATAGGCGTCGCTACGTCAACGTGGTTTAAAGATAGGACTTGAGCCCAGGGGCACTCCGTATCAGGTCCAGAGGATTTAGAACTTCCACAATTTATCACGTTCCAAACCTCTAATTCAGTAAAGTAGGATTCAAAAATACTTATAACTTCGAATCTTTGGTCTCAAGGTATTTTGCTCATGAGACCGTGATTTAAAATACTCGAAAGCAGCGTTTTTAGTCGAAGTTGGTTCCTCACGCCAACACCCGTTTTAAGAATTTTTGTCAAATACTTTATAATATATTATAGATGAACAAAATATCATGATTTTTTCCTTTAAAAAAAAATATTTGTCCTTGGGAATATAGTACTTTTTGTAAGGATACCAAATACATTAATTGTTTATAGAATTAAAAAATATTAATGAAATAAATTTAATTGGACATAACCTATTTTGACTCATTCTAAAATAAAAAAAAGATAGAAAAATAATGAGTAGGAAATTGCATAGAAGGTTGTTGTTGTGGGTTGGTGGGTGGACATCCCCAAATGGGTCCTTCTATTCACACCTCCACCGTCAAATAAAATAGTGACCCACAACCATTTTGGTTGGACTTGCACATGCAATATCTATACCATATTATATAATATTTAACAAAAAAAAACTCTTAAAAACTCTTTTTATATAAAGTATGGTTTATTGATGTATATTACTTTAAATTCAAGATTATAAATAATAATGCATAAGTACAACTTAAAATGGAAGTCATCTTCTTAATGGCGGATCCAAGATTTTTGTTTTGTGGGGTCATCTTTAAGGTAGACTTTGAGATTTGCAAAATCGTCCGATGTGTTTTTAATCTAATTGCAACGTTTTCAAGGGAATTTTAAAGTTTTTTGGTTGATTTCGAGAGATTATTTTGTGTTTTTTGTCGATTTCGAATAATTTTTTTTTGGTTTTTTTGATTGATTTCAACAGATTTTTGTGGTTAGAGTAACGGTTTCGATTGGAGTTGAGGGCCCGTGAAAAAATGTAATGGAAGGAAGTGAAAGGTAAATCATGTAAAACTTAAATTTTAACCTATGAATTTTTTTTAATTGAGATCCCTTCCCCCTTCCTTTTGCCATTACATCCGCCCCTAAATCTTCTTATAAATACTCTTTGTAATTATAATTCTTATAAACTACTTTATTATAAATGGTGGGTCCATTGTTTATTGAATATTAGAAAAATTAATTTTTACCGGATACTAAAAAAACATTAAAAACATCTTTAATATTATTATTATTATAATAAGAATAAAATAATATATTTGTTTATTCATAAAAAGTTAATATTATGTATAAAATTATTAAAAATAATAATATTATATTAATATTTGATTTATATAAACCAACATTATTGACCTTTAAATATAGAAAGCAACTTTGTTGACCTCTATATTTTTAGTGTTTTAGTGGTGGGTTGAAAATGAAAATACCTCAATTTTTATGTTTTATTGATGAGTTGAGGATGGCTTAAAATGAAAATTTTGAGAATTTTTGCTCCAACAAATTCTCTAATTTTTTTTCCAAAATAGAAAAAGTATGAAAGAGAAGATGAAATTCTTCAGATTTAAAGATTTCTCAAAATAATATTTTTATAAGTTGTACTGAATAATTGAACAATGTCGTTAATTATGTAATCTCTAAAAATAAAGGTAATTTAAAAAATATATTTTTAACTTTTTATTAGATTAGAATGGTACTCGCGCAATGCATCGAGATACATCTTGATTTTAATATTTCATTTTATTCTTTATCTTAGTCGTTGTTATTATATGGTCTTATGTGATTTTGAGAAATCGATGACGTTTTTATTTTTGAATAAAATATAAAATTTTAAAATATATAAAAATTTGACAAAAATAAATCGATATTAATATCAAATTAATTATTTAAAACTTCTCATTTTTTGTGTTATTTTTTAATTTATTTTTTATTATAATTTAATTTAGATTCAATAATGAAGTAATTTATATTTGGTTTAATAATACAATTTCTTATAAATATAATAATTAATTATTTTGTTAGAACTCCATAATTATCTTAATTAAATTTTAGATTTTTTATATTTTAAAATGAAATGTTTATCCTTTATTTGATTATGTTTATCCACAGTTTGTTATACGAATTCAAATATCGAGCTTTAATAAGTTTTATTTATGCATAATTTACTTGTAATCTTGAATTTTAAGTAATATACATCAACAAACAGTATTTTATGCATAAAAAATAATTTTTAATTTTTTTTATCAATTACTTTATAATATAATATAGATACTTTAAAATGCTATTTAATTAAAAAAAAGGCAGCAGTAAATGGAAATGGAAAGGAGTACAGGATCCAAGCTGTAAAGCCAGCTGTCTTCACCTACTCCGACGTCAGGTTTTCACAACTACTTTGAAACTTGTACCCGTCCGTGGGGACTGGGATCAATTTCTTCTTTTTAACAATTAATTATTATTATTAAAATAAATTACGTTTTTTCGTTCCTATGATTTGTTAACAAAATTTGATTTTGTTTATGTGGTTCAAAACTTTGATTTTCGATCTTATGATTTATAATTTATTTCAGTTTTTGTTCCTGAAAAAAAAACACTATTTTTAAGTATGAAGTATTGAAACAGAATTTGTAAAAACAAAAAATAATTAATTATAAAATTTAGAGAAAAAAATTGTAACTTTAAAACCGGATGAAAGTAAAAAAATTCAACAAACTAAAGAGACTAAAAACGTAATTTAGTCTAATTACTATTTTTCTAGTTTTTAGTTCAAAAATAACTAGCGAGACTAAAAACGTAATATACACTAATAACTATTTCTAGTTCAAAAATAATTAACCTGGATATCAAACCCGCTATGTGAGTCGACTAATACCAGGGTGACCACCTGCTTTGCGGGTAGCCCAAAGTCACTATATTTGAACCTTCGTAGTCACAAGAGGACTTTTATTTCTCGTGGGATTTGAAATTGGGACCTTTAAACACTTTTGACTTTTGGAGCTCAAACTCAAACCAATTAGATACCACCCTTGTAGTTAAAAGATTTTTTTTTCTTCCAAAAAAATAGTAGGCTAAAATTAGCCACCATAACAGTACCACAAAAGCATCATCTCCTCTTGTCAGTATATATACTCGTATATTTCATTTTTCCCTCTGAAAACGGGTATGCTAATATGAGCTGCTACAAAGGGATTTTTTCCTCTTATCAATATATACTCGCATTTTCATACAGTTTTTCATTATCTTACCAATGCACGATAACCAAACTCACGATGATTCAATAATTAAGAAATATTTCATTCTCATGATCCCACCACATTACACAGTAGTCGTTCCTTTAGTGTGTGAGTGTGTGTGTGTATAGTTGTTCAAGGAAGCACCATTCTAAAAGACTCGTCACAACAACCGTTATTGTGCGTCATGGCTCAAGACTTGTGTCTTACGTCATGTTAAGTTTATGCCACACCATGACCTAATGTGCAATTTTTGCAACATGATATTTAACTATTCTTTTCGTTTTCAATGTCTTATTTGCTAGTTTTTAATATAGAACTTAATTTAAGTTGTTTATTATCATTGACTCATTAAGTAATAGTACAAAACAAATGTTTTTGTATGCAATATTATATATGATTTAGAGATTTACCGTCACAGTCACGCATTGAAAAACCTCGTAGCCTCGTTGTGGCTCCTAAGGCTTGAGGTTTTGGTCTCGTCATCACGCCACGCCACGTCTCACATCATTTAGATCCTTGCACGAAAGTTGAAAATCCGTCTATTATGTAGAATAATACAAATATAAAGAATTAAACACCGTTACACCCAAAAAAAAATATAATGAGCCGTTTACCAAACACTTACCCGGTAAGTGTTTAGCGGTAAAATTTAACACTATTATTTATTTACCAGGTAAGATTTTAGTCCACCAAAACGACATCGTATGCAACAATTTACCCGGTAAGCACTGACCGTGGTAACAGTCGTCGCTCGCACTTATCGGATAAGACTCTTGACCCTTGCCTCGCTCTTACCAAGTAAGATTCTTGATCCTTATCATATCAATTTATTTTTCCTTTGAATATAGATCTGATTCTCTGAATCATAACATGATAATTTTTTAGATGAGATAACATGTAATTAGATGATAAAAATGGAGGCAATTGAAATTGATATGCAACAGTTTCCAAGGGGCTCACACCACATGCCGACTCTGCTACTCCCACTATAAATACTCTTCTTCATCATCATCATCATCAAACATCTTCTTCCAGACTCCATTGTTGAACATCATGAAGCTTTCTCCATTTACAGTCGTTATCATCATCGCTCTTCTCTTCACCTCCGCCATCGCAATTTCTCCATCCGCCGCTCCAAGTATATATACATCTCATCTTCATTCACTAATTTCTGATCTGCAATTTTTAACGATTACGAATTCGAAACCGTGATTGATGAATGCATTGATTTGCAATTTGCAGGTGGATTTGGATGCGATAACAAATGCGAGGTGAGGTGTTCCAGATCGGGATGGAAAGATCGATGTCTGAAATATTGCGGGATCTGCTGCGGAAAATGCAATGGTTGCGTTCCGTCGGGTCCGTACGCAAGTAAGGCACAATGTCCGTGCTATCGTGATATGAAGAACCCAAAGGGCAGAGACAAGTGCCCTTGAATTTTTCATGACTCGCTTTTTATTTTTTATTATATGGTTTTCGGTTACGGATTTTATGCGAATAAAAATCTCGAACCAAGAATTCCGTACCCTTAAAATGATCGGTAAGTGGGACGTTATGGTGTTTGTCTTCGAGAAATCTTGCATTCAGATTCACATGTGATGTCGTTTGATTTGTTTTCTATAAGGAAATTATATTTAAAGAACATTGTTCGAGTAAAGTTTGAAGGGGAAAATGTCTTCAGATGTATTAAAAATCCTGGATCCGTCACGGGTAGGACCTCTTGATCACCCTTGGATGAGATTGTGTGCTTCATCCGACGGTTTGGATGGGTGCAGTAGCGTTTTTGTCGTAAATCGGGACTTTGATGAATTGATGGCGATGATCTAGCGTCTAGGTAGGAAAAGGAGGTTAACGTAAACATACATGCAATACGTGAACGTACATGAAATATTCAACGTTAATATATATTAATATACCTTAACAACTTTGAACATCGTGCGTCGTGCAATGATCAAAACTCAATTTAAGAGATAATGTAAAAGACTCGACCCGAGCGGAAGTGCGATGTGTTTGGAAACTCGGGATTGTATAAATATCTATATTTACAACACCACGTCCAACATCGTAAGTCATGATTTAGAGAACACAAAAATCAAATAAAAGCACGTCATTGAGTCAATACTTTCATTTTATGTATATATAAGTGATATGGTAGATGCTTATACTACATTTGTTATTATAAGTCATGCATTTATCACGACTCTTTTTAAGAAAGAAAATGTATCATTTGCATTCATTTTGCACTATAATTTTACCAATTGGTTGGCTTTGATTTCAACCATGATTATAGATTTCAAAACATTCATTACGCTTTTATACATCTATCATCTTCTTCCAAACCATCATCTTTCCACTAATGTGAGATGATGAAATTCAACCTTATCTCAAGATTTGATAAAGAGTCAAACCTCATGTTGCCAAGTCATCATTCTTGGTTTCACTTTTAATTTTGCACTATAATTTTTACCATTTGGTTGGTTTTGATTCCAATTATGGTTATAGATTTCAAAAAAGTTCATCCAAAATATGATAACCTTATGAGGCAAATCTCATGAATTGACATTCACCTTGTTTAAATCTTTAAACTCTTCACCAATGTAGAACAACTAAAACTAACCACAATTCCTCATTTAAAAACACTCATTTTTTATGGTATCACCTCAATACCCCAAAGTTTCCCTTATATACATATACATATACATATACCCTCTATATATATATAGTATACGTATATGTATAGGAGGTTTATTTTGTAAAACATGTTTTTTATACAAACCTTACAAACCAATTACATCCATCAATTTTCATGATTAAATGTCACGATTAAAACAAGTTATTTTAATAAGTAAAAAAATAAAAGAAAATGAATTAATATTATTTTCAACAAGAAAGGGCAAAACGAGAACAAATTGTAAACTGTTGCGATCATTGAAATCCCTTTTCTCGCATTCAATCCCATGAACATGTTCCATTGGACACTATGAAACTGTTAATGATGGGACAATATGTTATTTGGAAGTGTTAATGATGAAACAAAATGAATTTGTTAATGATAAAACAAAATGAAACTGTGGCATTGGACAAAATGAAACAGAATAAAACTGTTAATGATTAAACATAATGAAACTGTGGCATTGGACAGAATGAAACTGTTAATGATGAAACAAAATGAAATTGTTAATGATGAAACTGTTAATGACGAAATAGAGTTACCTAGAAACTATAAAAGGAAGGATATTTTAATAAATGATGAAACATAAAAATATTTTTTAATCAACAATTATTGTATATTTTTCAAAGATAACAATTTGTATCAACATATTTAATGGATAAATCAATTAAATATTTACTAAAAAGGTGCTAGCTAATCTAAGCTATAATCCATATTTATATAAAATTAAAAAATTACCAAACTTATCTATTAGTATTAAATATTTACCAAACATAACTATTGTAATCTCAAAAGACCATAATACCCTTATAAATTAAAAATAAAGAAAAATAAATGAATTTATGTGATTGGTTTGTATGATTTGTATAAATTGAGACACTTTGTATTTGAACGCTCCTATATATATATCCCCTTTGAAAAATGTACAATAATTTCAACAACGTACAAGAAACACTACCAAACAACGACTTCATTAAATTGCATAAAATAACAAATATCTTTATATTCTCGTGTTATGTTAAATACGAACAAGTTCATTGAATATAACCATTTGTACATAATAGACATAATAAATACATCATATGTCAAAATAAATAATTCCAACCAAATTCCAGTGTTTGAATTCGAATTTCCAACCAAATTCCAGTGTTTGAATTCGATTTTCTAAGAATTAACCAGTACCCCCACAATTCAAATGGTTGGAATTTTCACATTATAACGTTCTTTTTTGTGTTTTCGCAATTATAATAACTGAGTTACGATAAAACCATAATTCCAACATTTTTATTTGCGAATCTTTTTGTTTAACATTAAAAATATGAAAATTTTGGTTGTTAGATACTCAAAATTACTTTTTTCAAACGTAAATTAACTTAATTATGTTATATCTCGCTTCTACACCTGAAATATAATAAAATCAAGCCGTAATACAAGGGTATAGTGGTCTTGTTTGAAAGACGGGAATCATTTGATTTATAATCGTATCTTTAAAAAAATTCAAGCAATTTTACCGACTATAAAACTTGAAAAAGACGACTCCACCTGCTAACCCTCTTTATTACACCCGGGCTGGACATAGTGGTTGTTGGTAGTGGTGGGCTAGAAAGCATGATGTGTTGTGCAAGCCGTACCGTGTGCAATGCAAATGCGTGGGACCGGTCCCGGGGTCAGACGAAGCCAAGTGCACATGCTACCTGCACACGACTCCAACAAACGCTTACACTGCGTTTGATACACAAACTGAACTGGACAAGAAAACTGCATTTCTGTCTCATTAAAGTCTCGTTTTGTCCTAGTTAAATGTCGCATCAGACGTGAGACAACAAGCTTTTACGCTTTATTGTCCATCGTATACCACAAAGTACAAATGAGAATGAAAAACATATCGAAGATTATAAGGCAACAAAAACAAACTCACACTAAATTTAAGCACAAAGGTATGAACTTCCCAAAAGTACAAAAACTACGTCGTTTTTTTGGTTTCTATTTTTCTTCTTTTTAAGAGAATCATAATAATAAATAATAATAACAATAATGCAATATTATTATTATTATTATTTGCAACATTAAGATATACATACATCGTATACAAATCKTACCTCAAAACCATCAATCATCTCCCACCGTTCCCATGGCGCTGGTTTCTAAAGTAGCTTAGCAGTGACTGAGCCTGCAACACAACCAAATAAAACCATATTCACCCAACAGTAAAAAAAATGCATTATAATAAAATAAAAAGTAAATAAAAACCCCGCATTCGAAGGAAAACGCGACATCCAACCCGGTTTGCCAAGGGAATCTCGAGTTGACCGGGGATGGGATAGGCCTTCATCCTCTACCCAAGTATTAATTATACATTTCTATGTGTGTATACATATAGAGGGAGGTTTATGGAGAACCCACAGAAAAATGAAAAATTGAGGAACACCTTAATATCGTTCATCTGGATGTTATGCATATGTGCATACAAGTAACTAAAGATGTTTCCTAGTTTCTATGTACGTGTACATGTTATGCACATGTGCATACCGGAAAAAGTACTTAAAATTACTTGTATGCACATGTGCATACCGTACAGATGAACGGGTTACTAGGGTGTTCCTCAGTTTTTCAATTTTTGCGGTTTTCCCCAGAACCCAACTCCATATACACACACACACTAAGTATAATAATATAGTGAGAAACCCAATGAGTATATATAATGTATAAATATAATCAATCTTCCATTATGAAAACTTGTAAAAGAGTTACATTATTGATTAGGTTGTTAATCGGAAACTTTTGTTGATATAACGACGTGATTATATAAAACTTCAATTATTAAGTTTTGTAATTGATATGTTTGTGTTTGAACTACGTTTTTATGCTAACCTTATACAAATGTAATAACTAAAATTTCGGTAATTAATACATTATATGTTGTTTAAACGTAAGATTGGCATTTATATACATAATTTATAAAAACATTACGTAAAAATTAAATTGTATAGACAGGGAAAAATCCCCGATGGGAATGGGATAAAATCTTATTCCCGATGGGGATGGGGATGGGAATTATGATCCCGATACCCCTTGACCCCGTTGTCGATCTCTAATCAAGATTAATCCAAAGTTCGTCTATTTCAAAATGTTCTAGTTTGTACCTATTTTTACCAATAACCCACTACTCATGTAACATTTGATGACGTGGATATCCATTTAAGGAAGGTTTACAACAAAAGGGACACTAAACTTGACATCCACGTCATCAAATGTTACAAAGAACAATAGGTTCAAAATGAGTACAAAATAGGAAATTTTGAAACCATGTTACACTAATGGGAGAAAAAGAAGCACCTTTTCCTTCGCTCTTGGGGTACCGGACTGAGACAAAGCGACCAATGGTGGAACCGCGCCTTCCTGAAGGACCATGTTGCAAAACCGGCTGCTGTTGGTACAGAGCTGTAGGAGGGCGGCAGCAGCGTTTTCCTTCCCTCGAGCCGAACCCAACTCGACCACTTCAACCAGCACCGGTATGCCGCCCTCCTGACCAATAGCTGCTCTACCCTCGGGAATCGTTGCAAGATTCGACAAAACTGCGACCGCCTTATCAACCATCCCAGCCGCAGGATCCATCAATTCCACAAGATACCTCACGGCACCAGCCTGCACAATCCGGGCCTTATTTTCGTGAAATATTGACAAGTTGAATAAAGCTGTGGCTGCATCCTTTTTCCCCCTTGGAGTTCCGTTTCCCAATAAATCGACCAGGGGCCGGATCGCGCCCGACCTGCCAATCCGTATCTTGTTATCTTCGATAACCGAGAGACTAAAAAGAGTTGCAGCGGAGTTTTCTTTTGCCTCGGAGCTCCCCGTTTCCAGAACATGAATCAGAGGTTCGATTGCATCAGCATTTGCAATGGCGGTTTTGTTGTTATCGTTTATCGATAAGTTCAGAAGTGCAGTCACTGCATTTGCTTGGACTTTTTGGTCAGCTGAACGGAGCAGGCTTATTAATAAGGTGATGGCACCACAGTTGGCTATGACAACTCGATTATCGTTATTATGGCGCGCAAGTAATCTGAGTTCACCGGTAGCATCCTTTACTGCATCAAGTGAAGTGCTACTTAAATCCTCAACCAACTTTTTGACTTGGGTTTCAACTCCACTGAGATCGGGTCTCGTTTCAGTAGCTGAAGAAGAAACTACTCTTGGTCCAAATCTTTCAGATGGTCTGCGCCATATTTGATTTCGTGATCTATGTCCGAGTCGAGGTGAATATTCATGCTCCCTTTGTGGAGGAATGGCGGTAGTAATGGCGGGCTGAGGCTCTGCCGCCACCTCCCCTGAAGCATCACCGTTGTTTGCTGCTGCTGAATCTGGCGAAGATTCCTCATTTGCATCATGAGTGATCTCTTGAGAAAAGTGTCTACTGATAGGTGAGCCGGAAGTTGAAGTACTCCTCTTATGGCCCTCCAGTGACCCTTCACCCACTCCACCACTGGCTGAAGGTCCACCTGAATCCAAACTTCTCTCCTCAGATTCAGCCAAATTGTCATTCTTATTGTTCAACTCATGCCTATTTCCAGTTATGGAATCCTCTGAAGATGAATGGACATGATGCACCATAGAAGCTTCTTCCTGATTGGTCGCACTAGACACAATTAAGTTCTTCGGTGAACCCACAGTCCATGTCGATCTGGGCGAACTGGGTTTGTTCAAGCTCGTGATCTTTGCAAGGTCTGGCAGCTTAACGTTGTTGGATTCACACCAATTTGCAATCAGTGCCTTTACTGTGTAATTAGGAATAAGATTAGTGTGACCGAGCGTTTGCATTGTCTTAGGGCAAACGGTAAGCCCAAGATCAATCCAATTATGGATATATGCCCGCTCATATGTTTGTCCAGAAGCTACAATTACAGGGTCGGTCATCAGTTCAAGTGATAGCGGGCAACAGAAATCTGGAGGTATTGGAACAGGGTTGCAGCTTTGCGATTGTTTAGCCTCAATCAAGCAATCGTTCATGTGGGTAACAAGAGCAATCATTTCCTCGATACACTCTAAATCTACAATCTTTTCGGCTTGTTCGGCATTTTCCTTCAACTTTTCGAGGGCAACAGCCTCGATTAGAAGTTCTTGATTTGACCTCAAGCTAAGAAAATCGGCAATTTTTGACCTGCTATCTGCGTTAGGTCCAGATCCCTCTGATTGATCCCTTATAGCTTTTGAAATAATAGCCGACGCTTTTTCGTAACCCATATGCTTAATTTTCTGTATGCATTGCTGCAATGAAATGTACGATGTATACAAAATCTAAGGAGATGTAATACAAACTATGCACGCCTAAAACCAAGTTAAAATCAAATGAGAACCATAAATATTTTGAGAACAAGGAACCAACAAATAACCTTAAGAATCGAGAAACTGGAGATTGAAAATAACGGGGATGACACTTTCATGTCCTATATTCAATATGGACATCGAGAACAAAAAGACGTAATGTGTATAATGATAATGATCACAAGTTTGCTGATTAGATGAGTCAACAAATTTTATCTTTTGGGTAACAAAGATGTATTGCTAGATGTCACTATTTTTTTTAAATCATAAATAGGATTTCTAAAATTCATGAATATCATGCATTTCATTATTCAAGATATATTCATTATATATCACAATTTTAATCATGAATATATATATACACACACACACACACACACACACATATATATATATATATATTATATCACAATAGAGGCAGTTTCAAACGAGAAGCTAAACATTTTGCGAGAAGGCGTGAACTTTCAATATCGTTATGATTACACGTATGATACACAAGCTTAAACATATATGATTAAACACACCCAAATGAGCGAAACCATATATGATATTGAAACTTCTCGCCTTCTCACAAAATGTTTAACTTCCCGCCTGATCCTTTCTCTATCACAATATTCATCATGAATAGTTGGTTCTCAGGTTCTCAAAATATTTACGGTTCTCATTTGAACCTATATGTTGTTCACAAGACTAAAAAGAGGTGATAGATTATTAATCCGTAATGAGTTCAACAATATAAATCATCGAACTACAAGTCATTTTTTCAGGTACCTCAAGTGATGCAGAACTTAATTCAGCAGGAAGACCTTTAGAAGAAGATTTCAGCAGCTCAAAAAGTTCTAGGCTTTGAACCCGAACCTTTGCAAACAATGTTTCAACTTGCATAACCTACACAAAGCAACAATGAGCTAATAAGACTTAAGTTTAAACATGGTTACATCTAAACAAGAAAATAGAACTATCATCTGTATAACCCCATTTATCTTCTTAAATAAAAATGGACACAAGCACATCTATCTCAAGACGTATGTCATAAATTCCACAATTTTGATAAATGACCCATATAGCTATCATCATGATCTAGACTATGTTTGTCAAACTAGCTGATAAGCTAGCTGTTAACTAATAAGGTAATGAACTAGTGATATTTGGTAAAAACTAGCTGATAAGCTAGATGCTAATGTAAGATGACCAAAAAGGACATGTTGAAATATTAATTGGTAAAATAAAGGGCATAATTGGAAAAAAAAACCTGCTTCTAACCAAACTGGCTTTTCCAATAAGCTCAAAAAAATAAGCTAGCTTATGGTTGCCAAACATGGTCCTAGCGTAACGTTTTCTTTTTTTCCATTTTTAATTAAAGATATTTTTATTGTGACATCCACTAGTTTGATACCAAACAAATATCCATATTTCATCCTTACTGCTTTCCAAATAATTATAACTTTGAACTGTTGGTCACAAAGACATACAAAGTAAACTTTACTCATCAACGGATGGCAATCTTCTAGAAGCTCCCGGAGTTCATCAACAGATTGACTCAAGCCTGCAAATTCTTTCTGTAGTGATTCATCAGAAGCCACTTCTGCATCAACAATAGACTCGAGTACTGGCTTGATTAACTTCAGAATTTCTTCAATCTTATGGTAGTATTTTTCAACAATTTCAGAGTTTCTGTGTTCATGGCATGGCAGATGAAAGAAACTAGATATATTTTTGAGAAGCATTTTCAGCAGTGATATCTCCATCACGCCTGCAAATAGCAGACCAATCATCATCTATGAATAGATACTGAATAAGGTTGTGTATATGTAAAATGGCAATCAAAATAGTGACAAAACTATAGAACATTCACCAGAGAGAAGAATCAGTCAGATAATTGAAATGAGAAAATTTGGGATATGCAAACCTCTAAAAACTGAGCACAATTATGATATAAGTGCAAGTTGATGAGTATAAAACTTGGAGTCACCAATAAAAATTGGCATGGCCTCGACCATTTTCCAAAACCAAAAAAATTAACATATATATACATATATATATATATTTAAAAAGTGAAAGTAAATAATATTCACCGTAACGTGTATGGTATACACTAAAATATTTATTTAGAGAACTGTCAACAAACAGAAGTGAGTCAAGTGAACATCACACAGACACAAGTAGCAAACATGTAGTTCACTAGTTAAACGTTAAAGCAAAAAATAAAATGAAAAACATGGGGTTTCACTAGGACACAAAAACAACGAGAAAGAAATGTTGTGTTGTTGATTGAAGAGAGGCGCTGTTGACTAAAGAGAACAGAATTGTTGTTGACAGAAGGGAATGGAGGGTGTCAATCTCAATCCTGAAGAAAGCAAAAGAGTTTGGGGTTTTCCCTATGAATTCTTTTATTTCTACTATATAGATTTTTAGACCAAATGTAAGGAGTAACTAAACCATTATACTTGTCAGTTTATTGGACATGCTTGCACAAATGCACAAAAAAGGTAAGGGAAGACAAGAATTCCCATTGGCAAAAAAGCAGCAAAATGAATGGATTTTTTATGAGTATTATATTCACATATAGATTTTGTATGTGGCCCAAATAGTTCATGAAATAACTACAATCAACTTTTAAGACTCGGAATATAAAATAGTACCCTTAATATGTTAACTAGACTCCACAACACTTCTTCCTCTTATCTGGTTCCAGTTCTTCCCCAACCTAGAGCAAGAAGAAAGCTTCATCATAAGCAAAACCCATAGGTCATTTATAAATTTATCATTAGTTATCAGCAAGAAGCTTTATTTAAGAACAAGAAACAAAAAGAGAGCAAATCTCTAAACAAAGGTTTTTTCAACCCCACATTCTCGCTTCTCTCTCTCTCTCTCTCTTGTGGCAATGTTAGAGGTTAGTTAAAAAGCAGTCAGCAAACCATTACTTCTCTGTATTTGTTTTCCCCACCCAGGTTTCCATTAATCAGGCACCTTCCTTTGTATTTGATCGATGGATGAAGTACTCAAGCATGACAAAAAAAAACTCCCGTCTTAGAAAAGCCCCTTGTTTAAATTCTAAAAGATACACAGTTCAGAGGTGGGAATGTCATTTGGGAAAAGAACAGTGAACAAAATAAGGTTTCAAAAGAGAAATCAGAATATGGGAATTTAAAACAATCTGAAGATCAAGCTAAAATATGACCGAGTATGCAAGAGGATTCATTTAAGTTCTGCTTTGCTTGTTAATGGAGTACAAAACCTGAGTGAAGGAGAAAAAATGACCACATATGGGAAGAAGTTGGGATAAAAGATGGTGACTAGGCACTATGATGCCAAAAGGGTCCTATTGTACTTCTAGGTAAGTATGCTGGCAAACATAATCATTCCATTGATTTTCGGTGCCATCTGCCACGTAACCAAAATCCGTCAATGAAATTAACATCCATTAAAAATCTGTCTGTTTTTCCTATGTTCGGTCAATCGGAATGCTTGGTAAGCATCTTCGCTAGCATGTTGGTTGTTTACAAAATGGTTCAAGATACTAATCACCCTAATTGTAAAATCCACAAAACCATTGAACAAACTGAAAACCATGTAAAAAGATCACAACCTATATTTGGAAACTTGTGATTGCTTGTTTGACAAAATGTTGCTCATATAGGTCATCCTTAGAAAAGGCAAACTCTATAAACAAAATTTTTTTGGACTCCCTAGGAAAATGAATAAGTTCCTTCAGTAGAATATGATTAAAATCACTACTCAGATGTCTGGCATACAAACTCTCATTACAGATTGCCTGCAAAGGAAAATTAACAATTACATTACAGAATTGACATAAAAATTTCCTTGATATGGTCTTACTTAATCAAATATTCAAATATGTAAGTTCATAACAAAAATCCAAGAACTTGAAACAAGAATGTCCATAAAAAGAAGCTCCCAGTGCATTCACTTGATTCAAGAGGCCAAAAATGAGCTGTTTACAATTTTCAATTTTCATATTGTGCCACTACTGTTAGAAAAGATGGTGGTTGATTGAGGACAAACATACAGACTTGAATCAAATGTCAAGTGTCAGCTAGCGCTCCTTCATATGTACTGTATCCAAACCAGTTATGGGCAAACATGTGTTTGTTTTACCAAAAAAAAAACCACATAGATCAATGTCACAATGTCCATGTTTACCTCGGACCTTGCAGAAACTCCTACATTGAATACTCGAAAATATCCTTTCATTTGTAAAGGCAGGTACAGAAAAAACAATAAAAATAAACATCACAGCTGTACATGACATTCTCTCTCTACACGATCTTCTTTTTATAGGTTGAACATATACTTTTTTCATGTGAAACAGTGATTCAGATGACGGAATACAAAAATGTCACAATAAAATTTTAAAGTGATAAATTATTAAGCAGGCAGTGATTTTTAACAGTAGAACCTTGTTGACAAGAATAAAAGAAGGTAATGGAAATTGTCCATAATCTAGTGACCATGCCATGCTTGAATTGATATTTACCTTTATCGTATGAGTTGGAAATTCTTTCTCCTCTTCCTTAATGAACCCAATTGGTTAAAGGGCTGATCTTGCAAGCGCTTTAAGTCCCGTTGTATCTCACTCTCTGTAGATTCAAAAATTATAGAGGCATCAAGAGGAGACGATAACAACCATGGATAGTACATTCTAACATCAAGAGGATCTTAACATTAGAGGAGCAATAAGATGTTGTGTGCAAATGTGTATTAGGAATTAGGATGACTGTTGACATATATCCAACAATTATTAGGAGCATTCTAGATATTTATCTTTATCATTATTCTCATTTATCTTATGGATGATTGTCTTTAGGATACACATCTATCTTTATTGTTACTTTGTTAGTCTTATTATCTATAGAGAGATGTAATCCTCATGATTAATTATTAGATGGTTGAATTATAATAGTTTTCCCTTTGATTGTGTCAAACAATCACCCTTAGGTGAGATGGCTTTTATTACCTTGGGTGTGATGCTCAAGATATCCTAGTGTTCCTTTGGTATGAATCCCCAACAACCTAGTTCATTTCACTGTTTGGCCTCAGATCATGGTTCCTATCAGCTTCTTAGTTCTCTAGAGATCATGGAAAGAATATCAATAAGCTAGCAATCAAATAACCATAAAACCAGACATTCACATCTTCATCGCAAAACCTAATCATCAAAGTATCATGAATATCACCCAACTCTAGCTGTCATCACCGCCACGTAGGTGTTTGACCATGATTCATAAAGTTTTTAATTCTGTGAAACAATGACCCTTAGATGAAGATGTCTTCTATTATCTTGGGTGTGATGCAAGATATCCTAGTGCCTCTTCGGTGTGAAGCGCTAGAAACATAGTTCATCTCATTGTTCCTCCAAAAACTTTCTGCTTAAACTTTCCTGCATCAATCATTAAGCTACCAACTACCAACAGCACTTCTTGAGCCTAAAAATAATTCCCTCACTCCATCCCCCCTGCCTCTAAATGATATCAATCCTACAAGAGCGTACAAAATACTGGAAAGAACCAAGTAATGTAGCAATTCAAGTACTCAACCTTGTGCTTACAACAAAAATGTATCTTGCATGAAGATGCATAGATACTTAGAGGATAACAGGAAAACTTTGCCTACTTTGAAAATTAAAATTTGTTCTCAAGACTTTTATAAAATTGAATTCACAGCCTCCTCCAAAGAATAAGCCTTCACTGATCAAGTCCTCATAAATCAATGAAGGGGACTAAAAATGGCATGATGGTTGGCAGTCTATGTTTTGAGGTTACTATGAAAGTATAAATGGAAGTTCTAATAGTCAATAAAAGCTCGACAAGGGACGAATTCATAACAGGAGTGACCCCAAAAAAAGTATGCATATGGAGCAATCAGTATTGTGGATCTAATCATTAAGCTCTTCATATTAAGACCTTTTTTTCATAAATACGCATGTAAAGGCTGAGATGAAATATTCTGATTTAACAAATTTCAAGGTTCCCTTCCTAAGGCATTAACAGCTGGTGCAAATGGAATCTTTCTCCATAACTAATCAATCTGGTATTCAATAAATAATTAACTCTCAAATTGGGGAAAACTCCCCTTTCAGTTTTACCACTACATTACAATTTACAAAGAAGCAACAAATAATCACAACATCAAAATAACAAGTACCAATCGATAATTAGTCATCAAAACCACGAATCATTTACACATACCACGGGCAAACAATCGAGAAGAGGTTTATGATCTCTTTACAAAATTCAAAGCAGTAATGTCGGAATTCAAACATACAAGTACTTGAGGTATAATAATCAATAATAGGCTTCAATTCAAGTGAAAACGCGTTAAAGAAAGCGTTGAATGAGTCCAAGAGGCGATGAAGATGGAAGTAGGATGAATCAGTAACATAATGAAACCCTAAAAACATAGAAGAAGAAGAATTCACCTGAAGAAACAGGCAGAAAGATCGGGAAGATAGTTGGTTGAACAGTTCGCCGAGGAGGTGTAAAGATCTTCAGAAACCACAAGGTATTTTATGGGAATTTTATTCCTCTTGAATTTGTGAGCAGCTGCTCTGTTCTGTGTTCTCGCTTTCTCATTGGCTTTTTCATTTTCTTTATTATATTTATTTATTATTATGCCTCCCAATTTGTTCCTTTTTAGGATGTCAAAAACAAAATTATAATTTAATAAAAATACTCTGAATGTTATCTTTATATTAAAAATACTGTGAAAGTTACCTTCATAATATTATATTTAAAGTTTCAGATGTAAAAAGATGATTTCACGAGTCTTATAAAAACAAGTTGGTCTCACATGATCATAAATAGTATTATAATTAAAGCTATTTGTAAAGATGTTTACTTGATATTGGATAATTATAATTTAATGAGTGACTGTAAATTTGGTTCATGTGGTTTGTTCAAAATAACATTTTTCGTTTTTACAGTTTCGGATAGTAGTTTGTAAAAATGTCTGGATTTGATCACCTTTTTTCTAATGGTCGTTAAAAGATTCTGTTAAATAAGAAGTATTTTCGTTATTTTATCGATTTTATTGTGTTTTACCTAATCAAAATCTATTCTATGATTTTGGTCCCTTTGGTTTTTTTGATTGAATAAAAGATTAAAAAATGTTCTTCGTTCAATGGAATATTTAACGGATGTTAGAAAAAGAGACCAAATTCGAACATTTTTGCAAATTACGATAATCATCTTGTAATTTTAAAAACTGGAAGAACAAAACATGTTACTTTTAACAAACCTAAGGCTGAAATTTGTAGTTTACTCATTAAATGAATATGATACAGAGAAAAGTTTAGTTGCAAACCTGATTTATTGCAATTCTAGGGATGAATGAATGCACAATAAGTATCTTTATTTATCATGAATAATGAATGTGATTTTTTTAATTAACCTGGACATCCAACCCGCTATGCGAGTCGACTAATCTCAGGGCGACCACCTGCTTTGCAGATAGCCACCGCATTTGAACATCCGTAGCCACAAGAGGATTTTTATTTCTCCTTAGATTTTAACTTGAGACCTCCTGGTACTTTTGACCTTTGGAGCCAAACTCAAACCAATCAGACACCACCCTTATGGTTGAATGTAATTTCTTTTTGCAACATTCAAGATGAACATCACACCATTCACCATGAATATCTCGTGAATGTCCTGGATGAGTGTCGCACTTTCGTTTGTCCCCCCGTTTACACTGGAAGTTAGGTTTGTAACCGAGCCTAACCATATGACATAAAACTAAATCAATTTTAAACACATATCTGAACACATTTTTAAAGATGTAGTAATTATCTTGAGAATATTTGAAATGAAACTAATAATGATTTTGATCTTTCAGCTCATATTCGGCAACTGTAAGTTAATTTATTTTTTCAGTTCATTGAAAAAAGTAAGTTATAAACTATTTTTTAAGATGGTTTATGAAAAGTTACTTTAGATAGTATTTCAATAAAACACAGTATTTAGTATAACGCATTCAGGTGTTTATGGCTTAAAAATAACTAGAAGGGTACTCGTGCAATGCAGCGAGATACATCTTGATTATAATATTTCATTTTATTTTTTATTTCACTCGATCTTATAATATGGTCTTATGTGATTTTAAAAAGACGATAATGATTTTATTTTTAAATAAAATATAAATTTGAAGATATCATAAAAATTTGACAAAAAGATACCGATATTAGTATCAAATTAACTATTTAAAATTTATTATTTTTTTGTGTAATTTTTTAGTTCAGTTTTTTATTATAATTTAATTTAGATTCAATAACAAAGTAATTCATATTTGGTTAATAATATATTTTTTTAAATATTAGTTAATTMTTTTATTATAACTCAATAATTATTCTAATTATATTTTAGATTTTTTATATTTTGAAATGATATATTTATCCTCTATTTGATTATTTTTATTCGTAATTAATTACATGAATTCAAACATAAAGATTTAATAAGTTGTACTTACGCACAATTTACTTGTAATATTAAATTTTAAGTAATATACATCAATAAACAGTACTTCATGCATAAAAATGGTTTTTAAAAGTGTTTGTCAAATGCTTTATAATATAGTATAGATTATATAAACGTCTATAATCTAAAAAAACATATTTTCAAAATACATCAAGTTTGTAAGTGAACTCAATTGAAAATAAACATTTTCAAGATATAAACCTTCAAATGAGACTTTTGAAAAAATGTTCACAAAAATAGGAACTGAACTAAAATATGTTCATTTTTCAAGTTCGTTTCAGTAAGCCAAAAAAAGGCTTTTGGTTGAAAATGGGTTTGATCGGGCTTTTTAGACTCGCCTTTTTTCAGGCTTAACCGGGCTTTTTTCTACATCAGGTTCCGGCCTACCCCGTAATTTCGTCTTGCTCGGGCTTCATGTTCATTAGGTCTAGGTTTTTCGGGTTTGAATTTTTTGTACATCTTAACTCCCAACACAGTATATAACATTGTTGTCTAGTTAAAGTGTACGTTGCACAAACGCCTTTTAATGTAATTTTTTTAATAAAATGTAACAAACTGTAAAGATCACGATAACGAAGTTTGCAACATAAATGACCCGTAATCGTTTATGAAAATGATCCGAATCCCGATATTTATTTTTGAATTAATTTAAAGAATTTCAACGGTGGATAAATACAAATCAACATTGAGGTTTGTGTTTAGGTTGAGAGTTCTTAGTTGACTTTCCAATTTCAATCTTTTTGTCCCTTTTTCAAGATTTTAATTATTCAATTATTAAACAATTTGTCAAATAACACATAAATATTAATTACATTTTTAATAAATAGTAAACAAAAAAGAAAGTTGAAAAATCTAATATTAGGTTTTGATCGGAGACGAGGATCGGAATTTGACTAGAAAATAAACTGGGGACGAGATATTAATCTCCATACCTGCCAAGGACCAGGGCCGGAGCCAGAGGCCAGGGATTATAAAACTCGTCCCATCCCCGCCCTGTCGGCATATTTACTTTTATGTACAATTTAAGAAATTTATAAGATTGAAAAAGTAATTGTGGGCGGATGGAATCATTTCGCTGGCATTTGAGGTATGTTTTTGGACAACCAAATACACTTGAGAATGTTTGGAAACCAATTTGGAGCTTTAGAAAGCCAATTTTCAAACTTGTGGGGGCCATTAAAGGCTGAGTGGCCGTTTACATTTTATTCTATAAAATCCTGTATAAGTTAAATTGTTTGTTTAAATAACGATGAGTTTGAACAAGTCAGATTGTTCATATGGTATTAATTTATTTGAGACTTAGAGGTAACTTCAATGAGGACAAGTGACGGGTGCTAGTTTATTCCATATAGTCATTTTGACTTGATCACTTAATAATTAAGCCATAAATAAGCACTTATGTGACTAAACATATAAACCATCCAAACCATTAATCTCATCAAATCGTAAATAAACAACCACTAAAATTTTTAATAAAAAATCAAGTTTTTTTTGTCGATTGAGATATTAACGGCGAGGTTGGATAGATATTGTGTGTCCCAAGCAAAAAGGCCTCCGGTCAAAGACCAAGAACCCTTGTTATCTAGTTTGAATTTTCTATTTTCACTCTCGTTTTACATGGTTTCCCCCCAGTCCCATTCCCATATGACCATATGCTTCTCTAACCAAGTCCCGTCCGATGTTCCCCCACCCCATTAATTTCCTGGATCCGCCACCGGTCCCAAGGGTAGGTGGGTGGTATATGGGGACCGGAATCAAACCCCATATCTGTTTATTCTGCAAAAGTGTCCACCTTCTTACTCGTCAGACTAAAAAACCAGATAAAACAATTATATACAATCACAACAAAAAAAAACCCTAAATCCACATCTATAAAGACAAGAATAAACTGAGAATTCTGTTAAAACATAAAACAAAGAAAAAGGCTGTGAATTTTGACATCAGAACAGATGTTTTTTGAACCCTAATAATGTTGTACACATACAAATTTAGATGTGTCTCATAACCACAACTATAAGATGTCAATTTTTTCCTTTATAAACAAAGCATTAAAGATTTTGGTATTCGGATTCGTGTTTTGACCTGACAAAAATTACATCACCTCGGAGGGGGCGGCCACGGTTGTATAGATTCATCCATCCATCGTAAGGGGTTGTTGAGATATCATGACTAGACGAGATTATGGAAAATCACAGCGGCTGAAGTTCTTGCTCAGGCACATCCAAGTCTACGGGCTTATATTGCAAACTAGATTGTTGCCTCCGTCTCAAAAACCACCACGTTCCAACGGCTGATAAGCCAATTCCTAATGATAGAGCCGATACCAATGCTGCCGGCAAGTAATTTTTCTCCCACCAGCTTCTGCATATCATTTTCACAAAGAAATTTAGGAGCTGTTTACTAAACGCTTACCGGGTTCACTTATTTTACCGAGTTGTGATAACAAGGACCAAGAATCTTACCCGATAAGAGGCAGACAATAAACGAGAGTCTTACCCCGGTAAGTGAGGGCAGTGACTCTTACCCAGTAAGCATTTTACTGGGTGATAGACCCTTAGAATCCATTTTAGTGGCTGATAATGTTAGCTGACAAGGTGAGTGAGTGTCGTGGCTCTTGCTGATAAACGCCTACTCTGTAAGCATTTTGGTTATGGCCCCCTAGTGGAGGATCTATTAATGAAATGTTTTTAAGGCTATGTTTGGCAAACTAGTTGATAAGCTAATTGTTTCCTGATAAACTAGTTATGCTCCGTAAAAACTAGTTGATAAGCTAGATACATTGTGAATGACCTAGATAACAATGTAAAATGACTAAAAAGGGCATGTTGAAAAATTAATTGGTAGAATATAAAGGCCAAAACTGGAACAAGAAAAAAAGCCCCTCAAGCTTATTGTAACACTACTTAAAGTAGTGTTTCAGAAAGCTAAATCAAATTGGATTTTTTCAATAAGTTCAAAAAATAAGCTATATTTGCATAATGCCAAAGAGACATGGTATTCAATGGAAGATCTGAATTAAGTAAACAATTAGTATGCATGAGGTTGAATGAGACCATCATTACGAATTTTAGTAAATTTTTTGTTTTTTAATAAAAACAAAGTCTAATTTATAACCAAATAAGTTCTATCAAAAAAACAAAATTAAAACAACCAATCATATGTTGACACGTGGCATAAAAAAGTCAAAAACTATTCATTAACCCAAGGTCGGTCACCGACGACTAGATTGTATGATTTATACCCATTTCCCCTTTTTCCTTTTTTTCTTTTTCTTTTATCTTTAATGTAACCCGGTCGGTCAAGATCAGTAATGAACAGTCTAAGGAGACTCGAACCAGCTACCTATGGGGAGGAGCCCCAAGGCCTAGCCTTTATATGCTAATTGAGTTGGCCCTCAAGGTTCACACCACCTAGCTTCCATATCTGGCTTAGTATATTCAAGATAGTCCAACCCCGTATGGCCTCAGAAATCCAAAACTATTAAGCATGACTCAAGTGTTATTTTTGGCCCATTAAGCATTCAACCAAAAAAGAAAAGCTACAGAAGATAAGTCAAGGATTAATTTACCTTTTTGTTGGGGGCTGTATATCCCAATTGTATAACCGATATTTTCCATAGGAGTCAGGAAGGTGTACACCACCTTCAGCTATCCGAGAAATAATGCTCTGCCACCAAATATAACGAATAATAAGCCTGTGACTATGATTGTGGAAATAAACCACTGGATATATCATGAACTCACTGATGCAGTCTCTTTAGACATATGGTCAATGGATTTTGGTGGAGAAATAGACCAACTTGTAAGGTAATCGTTCCCTTTCGATGTATAATTGGTTAAGTGAACCTGAAAAGAATGTTTAAGAATAGTTATATTTATGTATTAACCAAACAAACCCGATATATATCCCACCTGAGCTGGCGTTTTGGGGAGGGTAAGATGCAGAGGCGGACCTAGGAATTTTTTCAAGTGTTGGCACCATTTGACTATAAAAACGAAGCTATAGATATTTTTTACAAAATCATTATTGGTTTTTTAGTTAGTTCCTTGCTTTTCGTATGAGAGGTCCAGTGTTCGAGTCTTTTATCACAATTTTTTTTCCATAAACATAATAAATCTAAAATTAAAAGCTAAAAACTAAGAAAATGATACACATGGGATTCAAACCCATGCACGGAAGGGGAGAAAAGGACCGTGCAAAAACCAAATCTGCCAAAGGAAATTTGTGTTATTATTGTAGTTTCAAGATATATACGGTTGTACCAAAGAAAATAATACGGTGGCACCTTTCACGACTCTAAAAAAATTTACACTACAACGGAGGACCAAAAGGTAGCCTCTGCCATATAGTATGCACCATAGTGGGTCCGCCCCTAGTAAGATGTAAGCAAACCTGATCTCTACCCCAAAGGGTTGTATTTATGTAAGAAGCAGTTAAACGTGGAGGAGAAATTTCAAGAAAATAAAGCATTACAGCAAGCATAATATCACCATCATAATCCAAAATCAAAAACCAAAACCACTTTAATAGACATGGAATAGGCTTATTGTAATTTGAAAGTTGAAACTACCTGTGAACTGTTAACATGCAACCCCTGAGCAATTAGACGAGCAAGCTCTGAGATTTGGGACTTCAAATTAGTGCGATTAAGGCTTAATGACATAGAAAATGTAATACTTCCGATTTCTATTTCTTCTGCAGGAAAAGAAGAAGAAGAAAGAATTACCATCATAATGAATCATATGATTGTAAGTTTAGCAGAAGTTTATAAAAACTAACTTGGACCTCCACATAACTTTCATCACCTTCTCTTGATTACATATTTTAGGTCTGCCAAATTTTGGAGAAATGAATAAAAGGGAACAGTTCTTTTATAATATGCAGCACTGCCTTTCTTGTTTTCAAGTTCGTTTTTTATGTTCTTTTTTCACTTTCCCTCACTATGCACAAGCCGGGGGTCTTCATAAAAACAGTCACTCTACTTAGACAATAGCTTATGTTACCTGGTGTAATATACTGTGGGGGACTCATTGGAGATGAAGAAGGAGAGATTTCAGCAGCGGAACCTGATCCATTTGATGGAGGAGAACCTTGAGGTGGTGTATCAGATATATGAAGTCTTTCCCATACATCAGAACAGTTAGTTTTCCAAAATCCGATCTTTTCATGTTCGCGGTCATACATAACAAACGTATTGCGGACAATGATGCCTGTAGCCGATACATATATTAAAACATTATTAATAGACCAGATATAAGTAGACTTTAAAACAGCAGAAAACAAAAGAAACAAGAAACATGAATCTAAACCAGCATTGAGGACTTAATGCCGATAATGAGCAATATAATGGGTGAAGTGTGAAACACCTCCTAAAAGAGTAGTCGGATCCTTTCCGTTCTGAAAAATCCCAAGACAATATGCTCCAGTAACTCTCGAGTGCTTCACATATAAGAAAAAGAAAAATATATAGCAATCAGTTTCAGAGCTATCTCAAACCCTGGTATATGTTAATGAAGGAGTGATACTAAATGCTTACCCTGAACAAGTAGTTCTCCGGGGACAATGACAGCTTTTGTCCCTTCCCAAAAACCATATCAACAGATGGGAACGTTTTCATAAGTTGTGAAACATCACTGAAGAAACAGATCAACGATCAACATTATTTCTACTCAACCAAATCAAACCAAACGAGCTCAGTGTGGGCCACCTTGAGGTGGGGTCTGGGGGTGGGATGTAAGCAGACCTGACCTCTATCCAGAAGAGTAGAGTGGTTGTTTCATTGAGGACCCCTGGCTTGTGCGAAGTGTGCAAAATAAAGGGAGAAAGCTTTCCCAAAAAAAACCTACTGGTATACAATAATTAATCTCCGGGATTACTGGTACATACGAACAGAAAAAAAAAAAAGATACCTTCCAGCACCTGAGAAGCAAATGTCATTATAACTTGGATCAGGACCTTTGATTTGACGAACGCCATGGAGTTCTTTCATGATCTGCATGCAAGACAGATAATCAATACGTCCCTTTTGATAGCTTGTCAAAACTATCACCCATCTTTCTTTCTTTTTTGGGGGCGAGGGGGGTGTGACAAAAATACATGATTTTTCAAGAAAAACAAGATGATAAATGTCATTCTAAAAGCCCATTAGACTGGTATATTTTGGTTAAAACCAGAAGCCCTATCGATCATTTATCTTGGTATGGGGGGAACAAATGAGATCACTAAACAGCCGATACATACGATTCCATTATTTATACATGCATATGAACAAACAAGTAAAACACTGGTTTATAAGTACACGAGAAATAATTGAAGAATAATTTATTCACTTAAATATTGAACATTAATCAGGCGTCAACTTAACATTCAAGAACTTTGATATACTTAAAGATTGACCTTAGCTTAGCTTCCTTGATGATAAACAGCTAGAGGAAAGATAAACATAAAGGGCTAAGAACAAAATCTTACAGCTTGCTTAAATGCCAAAAAAGCTGCTTCAGGCAAGTATGCATATGTTGTACCACTGTCTAGGACTGTCCCATGCTTTCCATCGAAAACACTCGGATTTAACGGCAAACGCTTCCCAGCAACATGTAACTCCTTCAACTCAATATTGTAATATGGGCTGTTGCCATCCCGAGACTAGAGTAAATGTGTGAGATGTACCAAATGTATTTTTGTTAGAAAAAACATTGAAGTTTTGTATCTATAAGTTTGATAGATACAAAACATACCTGCGTACAGGGTCCGAATGGGAATAGACCATCTCCGCAGGGGGAGAAATTCCACCAAGAACCATAGCCCCACCACCAACATCCATTCCACCATAGCACAAAGAAAAAGAATCACTTATAACACCACCATCAACAAGTTGATCAACTATACTCAGATCACCACGGCCCAAACCCATTATCCCGTCCGCATGCTGACTGTAAAGATCACCAGTTTCCACATTTTCACAGCCAAAAACCGCACGTTGAGGATGAAGATCACTTTGGTTGCCAAAAGATATAATATCCTCACCAAGAGCACCACTGCTAGAACTCATTTCAGCATATTGCCTTTCGTAGACACATTGCTCCCTGTTATTATCACAGGTGCAATCGATATTGCATTTAACAGGCTTATAGGTGCTCGATAACTCCGGATCAAACTTTGGATCCTAGTGAATCGATAAAAACCAGTTAACCCTTATGTAGTTCATGTAATAAAAAGTTTTTATCCACAAGAAAACCATATAAAGCATTTAGAAGCAACAACAATAACTCCTTAGATGATTATAAGGTCTGTTTGTTAGAAGCTTAATGGGACTCGCAACTTATTTGGTCAGCTATACATGATGGTTTGATAGTGGCTTAATGATATAAAAGTGGCTTATTCAGTAAGCTTCTAGGGGTGAGCTTATGCAGAAAGCCAAGTTTTTCTTATAACCTGCCCCTCCCAATTAAAAAAACATGCACCTTCCATGATTCCATCTATGAACCCCACCCCCTCCAAAACAAAAACCTTCCCAATTTATACGGACAGATTAATCCAACACGCACAGATTTATCCATAAAGGGCTTAATGGATAACCAACCAAGCAGCCCCTTAAGTTACGCAATCTTGGTTAGTACATTTGGCCTAGAAATCATCCTCTACTCAATCTCAAGTTAACAACATGCAAACTTACATATTTAACAAACTCCATCTCATGTTAAAACAATGGATATATGTGTGATTAAAGCATCTAATTACGGGTATCAGCAATCTATACCAAAAACTTGAAATGTTGGCAACATTTACTCGATAGAAAGGTTCATACTTTGAAACTATGAAAACTAACTGTATTCCAACTATAAGCAAATGCAGTTATAACATCATGTAGACCAAATGAATTGTAATGCCAATATAGAAGGAAAGTACTTGATGCTTGCCACACTGTTCACAGGTAGAGCATGGAACATATGTAACAGTACTCCCTGTGTCAACAATGAGTGCAAATCTCTGAGGTGGAGAACCTATCCACAGTCTCGTAGTGTAATACCTGCAAATCATCAATACAATTCCTCAAAGATCTCAATTTCAGGACACTCATCTCCAAACTAGAAACAAATGCAAATTCACTACATGTCCCAATTTTAAAAATTAGAAATACGCCGTGAAACAAATGTAAATTTTCGAAATTGGGGATGTTGGTAGGTTTGTTTTTCAGTGAAATAGATCTGGGAAATTCCTAAAATTACCCGTTGAGAAGGAGATCATCATGGAGAGCCATACGAGCATTTGGACGAGGAGTATCGGATTTCTGGAGGTGACGCCGAGATATCTCATCGCCGGAGATCCGGGAGGAGTTGGGAGGAAATGGGAAAAGGGGTAGAAACATGGTGTGGCGATTGCTACCGGCGTGCGGAGGCCGGAGAATAATAGTGGTGGAATCATCTTTAAGAGGATAGACATACCGTGGATGATACAACACTAGAAGAATCGACGAGATCAAGAGAACGGTGAATCGCGACATAATTGGGCGATCACCGATTGGGAGTGAAATTGAGGGTAACGTATGAGGATGAAAGGAAGGGTTTCTCTCTCTAGAAAGTTTTAGAGAGAGAGAGAGAGAAAGAAAGAAGAGTGGTGGGTGTCTGGGGAAGGAGGAGGAAGGATATGGCGAAGTCAGCGGTAAGCAACGTTCCCGACACGATCGACGACGACGACCTTCTTCTAGTTTGCGTCTATCCTTTTCTTCAATTTCAATTTTTGAGTAAAATTACGTTCTTAGTCCCTTTGGTTTGTTGAAAGTTGATATTTTCGTCCCTGTACTTTTGAAATTATGATTTTCATCCCTATAGTTTACAATTCCTTGTTAATTTTGTTTTTATGGTTACAATTTCTTACTGTTTTTATTTTTGAGGTTTACAATTTATTATTGTTTTCACCCCTTGTACTTAAAAATAAAGAGTTAGGGGTTGTTTACTAAGCGCTTATTCGGTAAGTTCTTACAGGGTCAATTTACCTTATCGGATGAATGTGACAAGATTAAGAATTTTACTCGGTAAGAGCGAAAGAGTCTTATTTCAATAAGTGAGATTGATGATTCTTATTTGGTAAACGTTATCAAATAAAAATGTTGCATACGATGTCATTTTAGTAGATTAAAATCATACTCGGTAAGTTAAGTGAAAGTGTTGGATCTTTTTTTTTTTGTTTGTAAGGGTGTCCGGGCCAAAGCCCGACTAATCCCCGGCAAATTTGGAGGCTAAACATGGCCCCACTTAAATGTCGCCAACACTCCCCTCCCAGGGCTCGAACTCGGGTTCATGACTATGTCATGCCCAAGCCTTTACCACTAGGCTGGAAAGATCTTTGACAAAAAGTGTTGGATCTTACCGGTAAGCACTTACCATGTAAGAGTTAGTTAAACGGCCCCTTACTCTCAAAGACTAACATAGCAATGAATTTAAAACCATAATTTTAAACCACAACAATGAAAGTCACAATTTTTACTAAATCATAGGGACTAAAAACATAATTTACTCTTCATCTTTTATTTAGAGTAAACTACAAAAATAGTCCCTATGGTTTGTCAAAAGTACACTATTTTACTCTTCATTTAATAAACCATAGAGACTAAACACATAACTTGCTCTTAATTTTCTATTTAGAGTAAAATACAAAAATGGTTCCTATAGTTTGTTAAAGATACAAAAATGGTATCTATTTAAAAAAGGTACATAAATAGTCCCTATTGTACGCATTTTGCTTTCAAGATAGTCCCTGCTGTAACTTTGTTAGTTAAAAATGTCGTTAATTGATGAGCACTTTTATCTTTGGGTCTTTTGATTAAAAATGTTAGCGTGCAGGTTTATATAATTTATGCAACAGTACAAGTGTGATTGGCATACCAAAAAGCGACTTCTTTTATTTGTCTCTCCGTCTTTCTTGGGATTATCTGACCATGGTATCAGCTCCCTGTTCTTCCGAGACTTGAGGACCATCATTGTCATCTTCTTGTTCCTTTATTCTTCAACCTACCGCCGCCTTCGTAGCTTCTTCTTCTTGCTCGTCTTCGTGACTTGCAAACCTTTGCGATCAGAGAAGCAAGAAGCAGAAGCAACCGCCAGAGAATTTCATCGTTCCACCAGTCAAAACCGGCATTTTATCATGACTTGCACACATTGTTCTTTTGTTATAAAGTGTAGAATGGTGAATTACATATTTGAATAGTGCATAATAGGACGTACAATTATACACAAACCTTATATCTGCCGGTCCACCCTAAAAGTAAAGAGATTATTTCCATACAAAGTAAACTACATTTTTTCGTCAATGTGGTTAGATGAAAATTGTTATTTTCGTGCCTAATTACCATTCGTATCCTTGCAGTTTACAATTCATTGTTTTTATCGCTATGGTCTACAATTCATTGATGTTTTTGTCCCTCTGGTTTATAATTCATAATCCATTGTTGTTTTCATCCCTCATACTTAACGCTAAACCGAACTTATTATCCTCCAGGATGAAAACAGCAATTAATTTCAAACCACGTGAACAAAAACGACAATTTCGAAACCACATAGACGAAAAAGGTAATTCACTCTTTTAAGAAGGTTCAAATACAAGAAACTGAAACACTAAGTACCCAAAACATCAAAATCATAAATAATGTACTTCAAGCCATTGAGCAGAAAAAATAAAAGAAAAAGAAAAGAAAACTAGGGTTAAACAATCTATAAGGTTCATAGTTATGGGATAGTAGTATAATGTAGCTACCATTAAAATCTAAGACAAAGATGTCCTAAAAACCCAAAACCATCATTCTTTTCATGGCTTACATGTATGGTTGATAGGAAGGTTGTACATTGTTACCGGCATAGCCACCGTAAGCAGGCGGTGGTGCTGCAGCGGCGGCGGCGGCAGCAGCAGCGGCGGCGGCGGCAGATCTGTCATCTTGCTGATAGTAATACGCACCTTGTTCGTAAACCTGCTGACTGTATGTTGGCTGGGCAGGAGGAGGAGGTGGTTGGTAGTTATAGGGATCGTTCATGGCGGCATGAGGAGGATACCTTTCGGAAGATGGTGGGGCAGAATAGTGTGGTCTATCCATGTAGACCTGAGCAGGAGGCTGCCGCCCACTAACCGCCAAGGGAGCAGCGGCAGGGCTGCGGTAACCATAAACTTGGATTCCGCCTCCACCTC
Organism: Cynara cardunculus var. scolymus; assembly: GCF_001531365.2. NCBI lineage: Eukaryota > Viridiplantae > Streptophyta > Magnoliopsida > Asterales > Asteraceae > Cynara > Cynara cardunculus. Next base: position 4,929,494 of record NC_037534.1, on the reverse strand, counting down.
CGCCTCCATTCGCACGTGGTTTCTTACCGTGGGATGGTTTAGTAGGTGAATCGCGAAATCTTTTTTTATCAACATTTGCTCTTTCTAGCTGACCAAGCCTTCTGTGAAGGGCTTCAAGTGGGTAGTCGGCCTCGAGATCGTACTTTTGAACGCAGTACACCACATTTCTTAGTCCAGCAAGTTCTCTTGCGTTTCCATCGTTCTACATAAACAAAAAACAACACAAACGATATGACGCTGATTTATGAGTGCATAATGACCGCAAATCGTTTGGATTTGCAAAATAAGAGTTCTTGTATACTAAGGCTTCATCTTAATGTGTAAAACCAAGCAAAAAGTCGATGATTCGCCAATTTAACCGAAGTTCAGCCATAAAAGATTAGCATGTCGAAGCACCAAGATTTGAAACTAGAACATAATATTTGGTTGCTAAGAGGAAATAAATGTCAAAATATGATTAGAAACAGAGATAGTAAAAATAAGATCAAGACGAACATATAAGAGTCGAGACCAAAATTGCACCTGAGCACTTTCCGAATGGTGACCACGTTTCCCTTGTGAATTCCTCCTCAGATCCTTTAAATAAGTCTTCAAAAGAGGTACAGTCGGGAATCTGCCCGCAAGATCAAAGGCATGCACAAAATGAACCGCACTGATTAGTTTCCCATTGCTAATCAATTCTTCAATAACACCTGGAAAAAAACCAAGATTCAGTAATGCATACAAAAATATGTCCGGGTCTTTCTTTCTAAACCTAAAGATGCAATGAAAGCATCCCGATGCCAATATAACTTAAATAAGACTCAGCTACACAAAATACTGACCGAAGGGATTAAACCTTAATGGGCAAAATGCCCATATCTCCATCAAAGGAACACCAACCTGGCATTTTGTGTGCTAAACCAAGAGAACGGCAGAGCTCAGGTGCTTGCCTTCGCTCACAAACTGCAAAAGCAAGCTTGCAGAGTTCGTCTTCATTAAACTCTGAAGCAATCCTAAAAGTCGCAAGGAGCTGCAAAAATGCCTCAGCTTCCAATGATTTTCCATTGGCAGCATCAATGGTGGCATCATGAGCCAACTTAGGCCTCCATTGATCAGCGATGGCTTTAGCTTGCTGCTTAATTTCATGGTTCAGTAGGTGATCAGCACCCAAACCAGCCCTTGCCAACATGGCGTTCAAGGCTTCCATAAGATTAATAGAGGATTGCCGCAACCCTTGAAGGGCGGCAGCAGTATCCTCCTTATTATCTTCTTGGCCATCAGGAGGAGGGTAGAACCCGTCCAGTGAATCCAGAATTAAACGACCGGGTTCTGTGGAACTTTTAAGTGCATGACTAAGTTCCTCACATAAAACAGTACTATTTTTTCGATTCTCCATAACAAAACTCAGAAGCCCTTTCGAATCCATCTGCTCACAAAATTGAGTCAGCTCTTGAAGGAACGTAACAGACTCACCAGCCCCTCCATTGTTCCCACCTGTTTTTCCAGAGGATTCCCCTTTTGGGCCAGTGAGGGATGCATTTGTTTCATCAAGAGAGCAGCTTACCTTGTTCTCTGTGTCGTCCGCAATATCATCGGTGTAAAAAGATGGTGAAGGATGATTGGCCCGTGTCTCTGCAATGACAGCCACGGCAGCATCTTTAAGAACTTGGATACGGTCAAACATATCTTGCTCTTTTGCAGCAACGGCTGCCTCTTTTTCTGCAAGTAACGAGTGACCATCTAATTCCTCTTGTTTGAAAGCTTTCTCCCTATCTTCCAGTTCAGAGTATTTCTTCATCATCTTAGCCTCAAGGTCACGAAAGTGCTCACTTATTTCTGCGAATGAAACCGTATCTGCTGCACCATCTTTATGAGCTTCTAGCTCAACCAATGCCTTGCCAAGCTGTTCTAGAAGAGAAGGCGTCAAATTGAAAGCCATATTCAGATCAACATCAGCCATGGTTTTGTGTAGCACTTGATGAACTGCAAGATAAATTGCATAAGATACACCAAAAGTGCACACATACATAAGTATATACTAAAAAGAGAGAGATTTGCTGCAATATTTTCAGCAGACATCTCCAATTTCCTAAATTCGGACAAAAATGCATGTATAACCATAACTTTCTTAGTTACTATAACTTTATTCTGTCAGACAATATAGTATCAACATTCAGCTTGTAGCAAAGTCAAATAGACAAAAAAGTGGAAAGCTTTCCTAGCTTAACGTCTAAGAAATAGATAAGTCACACAAGTAATTCAGTGCCAGAAACATCACACCCCTTGATTCATAAATTATTTAATTATATAAAAATAATTGAATGCTGAATGGATAACTTTTGTCAGTCTGTAGTTTCATATATTCACAAATCTCGCAACATATTAAACTATTACCATGGAAAGACCCATAAAGTAGTCCTGCACCAGGACACTACATTGGATTGTAAAAGAACATGCAACTTCTTGATCTCCCAAGCATTAAAGTTTTGCCCTCAACAACACACAATAGCAGGTCATCAACCTCGTATGACTAGACACCTAACCGTTAAGCATCTATATAACCAGCAATTTTGTCCAACCTTCCTCACTAAATGCCCTAACTCCAGGATGCCCCCTGATATAAATACGATATTTATTTGCCTGGAGAGCCCTTTAGATATCTCAAAATAAAAAGACCGCATCTCAACGCAAAGCGCGTAGAGATGACATGAACTAAATGACTGAAATAACAGAATAAAAGATAACCAGTTATGTAAGAAATTAAATAGGTAAGCTCCCCCACTAAAAGCTTGTATTTCTCGAATCATAAAAGGCTAGCCACTATATAGCATATATTTTCCTGTTTACAACAAGGTGAATCCAATAGTTCCCCCTCCCCACCCCACACCCCAATTTAAAAAACCACATTTAGGAAGAACTAGGGCATACTTTCTCTAACAAATCCTATTAAGATCATGAGACCTCTACCCCTAAAAATATTGAAGTTATCCACGATCTGTCACCTGATCCCCAGTGAACTTCTTGAGCTCTTAGTCCCTCACGGTCATCCCCATCAAGAAGACATCCACTTAAACCACCAAGAAAATACATTTTCCCTGTCAAGAATTATAGAACACAGTGGTCCTTCTCACTCCTGGACAACCAAATTCTTCAAGAACATGAGAAAGATGGCTAAACCAAACTCTGAGAGACTATTTGAGACAATACTAGAAGCACCAAAGATGACAGATCTAGGAGTCTCATAAACTTGTCTGCATTTTGTATTGTTGGGTAAAAACCTATGTGAATAAGAATACTGTAAAAACCTCTTGTCAGACTACTCGAGCAGATACTAGAAGCACTAACGGAAACCTGGGTTGTGAATTTTGCATTGTTGGCAAAAAAAAACTAAGTGATCAGAGGTAAGGCAGGATGTGTCACAGGTTCCTGTCAGGCTGTCACTGCTCCAAAGAGCATAGAGTAAAAAAAATTCAAAAATTAGGTCTGTTTTCAGAAGAGACCTGACAAGAGGGACTGCCATTGGAAAAGTTTGGCACACAAGAGATGACATTATTTGTAGTAAACTACCTACAGAAAGTGGGATGATAACACTAACACCTATATCCTTTTTGGACATGAGAATAACTATTAAACATACATTAATAATATCAAGTAATAAGTTTAGTTCCACCACAACAAAGACCAGACACAACAGATATATCCAGAGATTTAAGGCATAAGAAACATAGGTACGGATGGAATCGAGGGGGAAAAGGATTACCCAATAGAGGGCATAAGATTTATAAGGTAATTGACTATCAAAATTGCATGATCCCCCCATAAAAATGAGAGACATGACGTTGAATCATCATTGTGCAGGCCACATCCAACAAATGGAGATGTTTGCATTCAACTATGCCATTCCATTGTGGTGTGTAGGCACATGAGGATTCATGTATCACCTCATTCTTATGTGGAAAAGTGCGAAAAGCATTTGTTAAAATACTGCTTTGCGTAATCACTACATAAACGTTTAAATATATAAATCAAACTGATTTTCAATATACACATAAAAATAGGAAAGATTCCCCTCATTGATTCTAGCAAGGAAACTAAAGCAGCACAATAGTAACAATACATACATGTAATGAAGTACTTAAAACCCAAAACCATCCCAATGGGAGAAGGTACTCAAACGTCATGCTGAACTAACTGAAATAAAGCACCGACATGATTTAACTCTAGGTGATAAGTGGAGCTACGCTTTCTTAACTGGCATGACTCAAAATAACGGAATAGAGGAAAGTTCAGGTGCAGCTTCTTTAAAGGAGTCAAAAAAGGGATGCCCTAACTGACAGTTGACCTCCTTGATGCCCGAAACACACAAAATAGCTACCAGCATTTGCAATGAATTTAAGCAACACAAGCAATGAGACTCAAAACCATGTCAATGTCAGTTCCCGTGTTTGAACTTTGAGCCATCAAGGAATCTTCAATTAATTAGTTAGATGTGAATAATGTGATAAAACAGAACAGCCAACACTGTTTAATATAATTGAACTGAACATGAGGTTGCATAACTCAATTCAAGGTAACAAATCAAGAGTCTAACAGAAGACTTGCTTTGGATAATGGTCTAGATACAACAGAACCTACCTGTCAGTGACAATGGTGAAGTGGTGAAGATAAGCAATTACAAGAAGCACCTCTCCTTTTATCATTATTTGGGGATTAGGTTTCAAAAACTTCAATATAAGTGGACAGCAAAACAGATTGAAGTTTTAAAAGGCAGAAAACCAAATAGCTGAAGCTGAATGATAAGTAAAAACTCATGAAACAGCGAGAAGTTGAAGCGACAGGTTGAAGGAGGTAATTTGTAGACTAGTGAGGTTGAAGCTGAACAAGGAAAATGGCTCGTCTAGTTTGGTATCAGAAATAGCAAACCGAACCGACACTAAAAAACTAGATTGAACTTGTTGATTCAATTAAGCGGTACAGAGGTTTTGTCTAACACCCGTAGAATATATATACTCCCTAATTCTCTGAAAAGTTTTAAGCTTCAAGATTAAGCTTATTACTTCTAAATTCATAATTCCTGCAGTTTTCTTAGTAACTCAACACCAACATCCTTTTGATTTGCAGTAACTGAAAGGATGTTTAACATAGTCAGTAAAGCCATTCTCAAAAGTTCAAGGTTTCATATCGAAACTGAAATTGAAAATCACAATAGTTTTTGTATCATTAAATCCAACCATAAAATCAAGAACTTCCTAGAAAATAATTAAAAACCCTAAATTCTCTAGAAATTTAGTAAAATTCCCTCATAGGATCATATACACCATGAAATCAACAAGATGTCAACCGGAAAGCATATAATGATCAGACTCATTGATTGGTGACTTAGAATCATCAATCTGCAGCATTTAATCAGAAAACTCGGTAAAGAATATGGAGGGAGAGTGCATACCCGGCTTGTATTCTCGCCTATTCCATGGAAAGGCAAAATGATTTGTTTCTATAGAGTTCGTGTACGATGAATTATATTTGAAAAATAATAAGTAACACCACAATCAACAATTCAAGAAACCATAATTAGTTTACTGGCGAGAAACAAAGCCATCTATTTTAAATCTAAATGGGCAAGGATGGAAAGCACAGTGACAAATTCTCATCTTCAACCTAATTTACCTGCAATACTAGCCTTAAGTTCCATTCATTTTCAAAACCTATCTACTCATAATGTAAATCTTAAATTCCATTGTAATCAAACATAAGAAATAGAAAGAGGAAACAAGCAGATGTGCTTATAGACAGTATAATAACTTCTGATAAAACAATATAATAGGGGTACACATCATTTTCCCCAAAGAGATTAGACACCTACTACTCGTTTGAAGAGAAATCCTCAAATCCGCTTTCAGCTTTACTACTAGATTACAGAAAGAACAGCAAAATATTATCACATCAAACACTCATCAGCTTGATGATTACTCAAAAGGTAAGAAATCATAGAAACCAAAAATCATCGATACGGGTCCTGGAGAAATAATCCACGAAGCTCGAATCCCATACATAAAAACCAAATTGATAAATCAAATTCGAGGTATTAATGTTCGAAATTAAACATAGAAACACATCGAAGTATAAGGAGCAGCTTGAAGAACATACTTCAAACGGATAGCTGATTCCAACAGCGATCGAGAACAAGTATTGTCAGTGAAAATTGAAACCCAGGAAAAAGAGTGAAAGAGGTCACCTTAGGAAGTAGTTACAACAATCGGCAGATCTTTCTTCCCACCACTTCGCGCACAAACTCGAAAGATTTTGGCACAACCCAGAGGTTTAATTTCGCAGCATCGCTTCGTTATTTTATCTCTCGATTAGGGTTTGTTGGCCGAAAACTGAATTGTTTTCCCTTTTTCTTTTCTTTTTCTATTTTCTATTTTTTTGTCAGAAGGCAAAAATTTTAGGAAAGGGGAAAAAGAAAAGTAGTGAAATGATAAATTCATTTGTTTGGTTTATTCTTTGAAATTGATGGAATTCTTTAATTTTATTGAATTTTATAAATTAATGAATTCAATATTCTTTGACATAATAAAAGGAATTGAATTTCATTACCATCCACCATGACCATGTTACTATTATTCGTCATGCCCTACTCCTAACCCCCACCATACCACTACCTATCGCCGCCACCGACCTGAACCGCTGTTCTGAGCAACTGTCGACCATAACCGACTTAAACCGCCGTTCTAAACCACCGCGACCACCACCGACCTGAACCGCCGTTTTGAACCACCGTTGACCTGAACCATCACCGACATGAACGCCTATTCTGAACCACCGTCGTCCACCACCGACCTGAACCGTCGTTCTAAACCATCGATGTGAACCACCGATTTGACCACAATAGTTGGAGTTTGATTTCAAAATTTTCAAAGGGTATTTTAGTCATTTACCAATATTTTAAAAGCTGCATTATGTAAACCAAACAGACATATTCAAATTGCTTTAAGAGATTCATTTCCAATGTATGTCAACCAAAAAGATGGTCAAATTTGATTGCATTTCATTTCAGTTCTTTCAAAGTAAAATTCTTTTGACGGATTTCATTCAATCCAAAAACATTTTGCGAATCAAACACCCCCTAATAGCATTTTGTATAAGGAAAAGTCTAAAAAAACTCAACCAATTTTCTTATTTTGAGTAAGTAAGATTTTAAACTACTTTCTTAATAAATAAACAATTAAACTTTCTCATTTTGAATGATTAAATTCTTGAACAATTTTTTAAATAAATAAACCATCGAACATTCAAAATTTGGTTACCTACATATTTTTAACCCAAAAAATAGCTTGTAGTTGACTAAAAAGATTTTAAAATAAAAAAAAAACCTAAATTAATTTTATCGTTACTAAATCTTACGACATTCAAACCATTGCATCCAATGCCATTATCACCCTCACCACCTCTCGCAGCCCATGGTAGTTTGTTCTCCATACCGCTCATCGTCGCTATTGGCCCCTACTATCGATCCCCACCCCCCCTGATATGTTTTTTTATCTTTCAATTATCTATCTTTTACAACAAATTAATGGAGTACGTATAGATGGATCAAAAAGAGAGAGGATCAAAAAAGACAATAAAAAAGAAGGAGATCGACGGCAGGGGCTAACGATGGTGATGGGTTATGCAAAGATAGAAAGCGGATGAGGATGGGGCGGCGAGGGGAGCGATGGCGTTAAGTGTCAGGGGTTTGAATGACGTATGATTTGGCAATGGTAAAACTGATTTAAGTTTTTTGGTGCCTTAAACCCTTTCTAGCCAGTTATAAATATCTTTTTGGGTTAAAACTGTAAATAATCAATTTCTAAAAATTCAATAGTTTATTTATTGAAAAAAATATTTATGCACTTATCATTTAAAATGAGAAAGTTCAATGGTTTATTGGTGAAGAAAACAAGGATTAGTCATTCAAAATGACAATTGACAAAGTTCTTTGAAAGTTTTTAAACGTTCCACTATGAAATAAATAGAAAAGTAAACTACAAATTTGGTTCCTTAAGTTTGTGGGAAATAACACTTGTGACTTGTTGTTTTTACAGTTTTTAAATTACAAGATGACCATCAAGATTTACAAAAATGTCGGGTTTTGATCCCTCTCTTAACGACTGCTAAAAAACTCCGTCAAATGAGGAGCATTATCGGTATATGCTTTATCAATACATTCAAAAATCAAGAAATTAGAGATTTGACATATCGGGTATGAGACACTTGTATCTCACTTCAAGACTTGACATCAAGAACAAGAGGACATAACGTGCACACTAATTACGATCACGAATTTGTTGATTGACTGAATCACTAAATTTTATCATTTGGGTAAGCCTTTTCTACTCCCATTCGAATTTCGTTAACGGGAAAAGCTCTAAACCCAGGTTTCTGGTTGAATACCCATCTCTGCCTAGTTGTCAATCTAAAATGTTCTGCCTTGATAAGTGGGAGAGGTAGCCGAATCAGGATATCACTACTGGCACAGACTGTGTAGGAAGTTGCGACCCTAAAATTAACTCGATTATATATTGTTAGATATCGTTATTTTATAGTTATAATATTATTCAGAGTTACTGTCAGCATGATAAAGTCTCATGTCCCTTTTTATTAGTAATGTTGTCGTATAATCAAGGCGAAACTTAAGTTTGATTGTAGGGTGTGCGTTAGCGCTTTACTAATAATGGGTCATAGTCATAGTGTAATCAAATAAGAGACTGAATAATTAAAGTGTTTAATTATTAAAAAATTATTTGTAGTTTAATTGACTTGACAATTTTAAACGTTTATAAAAACATGACATCTGATAAGAGTTCTTTAAGTATATAGTATTAATATACGAGATTAGCGTGGTTGGTTCTTAGTAGGATCTGGTAATAGGATGTTGCCAAGGATTTTGGGCAGGACTTTCTTACCGAGCGTACAGTGTTAATTTGTTATATACATTAGTTCTACATGTAATGCATGTCTTACCTTATTATATTGTTTGTTAGATTAAATCATGCACGCACGGTTGTTTTGCCTATTATATGACCTATCTTATTGGTTGTTTGAATACATCTTGCGTCGTGCACAAGTCCCAAGGGGTTCTTAACGGAAACAGTCTTGTGATTCTAATGGTTGAGGTAAGATTTGCATGCATACCCCTCCAAAACCTTACTTTCGAGTAAGACTTACTTGTTTGTATAGTTTGATTTGGTTAAATTATGAAACTTTATCATATATAACATTGATTACATGTGATTCTAAGTAGGGGTGGCAAAAAATGACTCAATTCGCTAAACCCGACCCGACACAACCCAAAATTAGCAAGTTGGGTTGAGATTTTCGATCCATTTAAATAAATGGGTCAACCTACCTAATCTGTTTAAATAAATGGGTTGGGTTGGGTTGAATCTTTTGACCTATTTTCAACTCATTTACAACCTTTTTTCAATCGGTTTACAATCTGTTTCCAACCCATTTAAAATATTATATTATTTTATTTTTAATATTATATCCAATATTCTAATTTTTAGTTTTGTTTTATTATTAATTAAAAATCTTACCGTCGTGAGATGAAAGTCCAAATTATTTTCCAAATTTATTTTGAATAATATATTTGTTGTGGTTGTGGTTGTGTTGTGTTTTATTCAAAAAATAATAATTAGTCTAATCTTTTTTTATTTAAAAATTTAAAATTAAATGAGTCAACCAAGGTTTAACCCATTTATTTAACAGGGTGAGTTAAGAAAATCGTAAACAAGTCAACCCGTTGTCAACCCATTTAGGTAACAAGTTGGGTTGAGTTAGATTGAAAAATCTCAACCCATTTAATTAAATGGGTTGGGTACTTGGGTTGATATTTTCAACCTGTTTAATAAATGGGTTGAATTCGAACCCAAACCCAACCTGATTAATAAATGGGTTGAATCCAAACCCAAACCCAATCCAACCTGATCTATTGTCACCCCTAATTCTAAGGATTATGATTCCCTCAATGTTACGCCAGCAATATAAATTACACACAGTTATAAAATTTGTGATTAAATGTATATAAGTGACGATAAAACTACAAATCGATGATAAAATAATCGTATTGATGCTACAATCAACCGATTTCTTATGATTACTTAAAAGCATAATCACGATGTTTGTGCTACAATACAACCACCCTCAGTTTTTTCCATCTCCCATGTACAAGAAACGGTCGTCTACAACATCTTGCTACTGTCGAACCACATCATCTCGATGATCGGTTCCTAGAATTATAATCATGTTAACAAAGGTTTCTCGTTATTGAATTTTTTTTAATGTTCCTCACTATGTTGCTTGGCTTCTCGACTTAAACAAACCGAACGTGGAAACAGTAATGCTCCGCCAGATAAGATACACGATGAATGCAACATATGCAACCGTGAAGGCAACTACTATGGACGTAAAGGTGGTCCCGCTTACTTCTTCAGCGAAAAACTGTTGTAATAAGTAGCCGTTTATCGCTATCACCAAAGCCGCCACGAGCCATGAGATTGTCTGCAAGCCGTGGCAAGAAAAACGATATTAACGTTGACGTTAAGAATTTATGAAACTAAGTGAAGCATACATTAATGTTTGTTAGACCTAGAGATGCACAAAAAAGCTCCGGCTGGAAAAAGTTCCGGTTCTAGTATCCTTGGACCCAGGCCAAGCCAAAAAGCCCGATCAACTCGAGTATTTTTTTCAAGACCCGATTAAAGCCCGACTTAAAAAAGCTTTAATATCCTGAAAAGCCCAGACCAAAAGAACCCGATCAGGCCCATTTGCACACCCAAAACCCGACCCGAGCCTTGTGCATCCTTAGCAAGACCACATGAGTAAACGGCACATTTTGGGATCATATCTTAATGAGTAAAATTAAGATTTCCGTTCCTGTGGTTTAGAAGTTTCAATTTTCGTCCCTATAATTTGGAATTTATTGTTATTTTCGTCCCTACAATTTACAATTTATTGTTGTTTTCGTCCCTAGACTAATTCTTACCTTTAAGTACGAGGGAGCAAAACAGTAAAGAGATGAAAACCACAAGGATTGAAACAACAATAAACTGTAAATCATAAGAACGAAGATAACAATAAATTACAAACCATAGGGATGAAAATCGCAATTTTTAACAAACCACAGGGACAAAAAATGTAATATACTCTATCTTACAGGCTGTGTTTGGCATACTAGTTGGTACGCTAGCTGTTGGTTGTTATGCTGGCAGATAAAGTGATAAACTAGTCATGTTTGGTAAAAACTAATTAATAAGCTAGATAACCATGTAAAATGACCTAAAAAGACAAATTTAAACTTAAATGGAAATATACAAGGGGTATAATTGGAAAAAATTAACAAAAAGTTCCCTGGGATTTATTGAAAGCGTTTCAGTAAGCTCAAAAAACAAAGTTATTTTATGGTTATCAAACATGGCCGACTGAAAAGTTATGTTATCAGCATCAAATGTTAAGAATATACGAAGCTCGAATTCATAAATCATACCTTTAGAACAGGCCCAATCGCGAAAACGCCCATGAGGTCCTCTTTTGCCACCAAACACAGCAACGGAATGAGAGCGAACGGGATCTGAACCGCCTGAAGCACATTAAGCCATTCGTTCAGAACATCCATAGTATCCTCGGAACTGTCGAAAATCAATGCAACGACCAACGTGGGAATGATGGCACAACTTCTCGTAATCAAGGCCCGAGCCCATTTCTTCAATCTCAGATCAAGAAAACCGCCCATAATAAACTGCCCGGCATAAGTTCCCGTGATGGTACTACTCTGCCCGGCCGCTAGCAACCCAACGGCCCAAATATACAAAATCGGGACCAACCCGCCACCGAATCTTTCTTCAAGAAACTGACCCGCATTTCCGAGCCCAATTGTATCAGCAATTGCAGTACCAAAAAACGCCTTTGCAAACACAGTCGTTACAAAAAGATTGATGATAAACGAGATAGCTAGCGCTATACCGGACTCGATCGAATAGTATCTGAGGGCTTCACGGACTCGGCCAGTTTTTCTCGGATCAACGTCTCTTGACTGCACAAGTGCCGAATGTAAGAACACATTATGAGGCATTATAATGCAGCCAACAACTCCCACTGCTTGTTGTATTGTTTTCGAATTGAGCTTTGGAACCACGAGACCTTCAAAGATAACGAAAAAGTTAAGGTTTTTTTTGGGGAATCGATGATGGAAAGAATGCGAAAGAGCGATATCGAAAGAAATCTAGTACCAACAAGAAGCTCTTTAGCATTGGGCTTCGTTTCACCAAACATCCATGCGAATGAAATCGCCATTACTGCTATAAGAACAGCAAAAAGGGCCTCTAACTTCCTTACACCATAGTTTTCAAGAAACAGGAAGATGAAACTGCAATCGAGATCGAACGAAACGAAATCCATAAAAACTACGAATTCAACAGAAAACAGAGGCACAAAAACACATAATCTGAAGAAACCCCAAAAGCAAATTAGATCTTTTAGGAATGCCCAAATCAAATCTTGAAGAATGTTAGATTTGCCACCAAACAAAACCCTAAATTTGTTATTTTTGACCTCAATTCTGGTATTTCTCCATGAATGTTTCTGCAAATTCACTCTAATTTGTTCTTGCAATTTTCGTATTCAAAAAGTTCAAAACCCATTTCCCCAAATCAATAGATTGTAATTTAATCTGCAACAAATTAGAGGATTCGTGATTCAAATTGAAGTTAAACCAGATGAACAGACACCCAAATTCCGAGATGATATATCCTCAAAATGAAGTTAATTTAGTATTAAATGTCGATTAATACGATATGAACAAATTAAAGGAAAAGGGTAATTTTGTACCAATCAAAAGCAGTGATAAGAACACCAGCCCAAAGGGGTAAAAACCCATTTGTCAAAATCTTGAGAGCAATGGCACTTCCAATGACTTCTTGAATATCGGCTCCAATCAGCGCCAGCTCAGCCATGATCCACAACAACTTCCCCGCCCAATTCGGATACTCCTCCCTACACAGCTCAGCCAAGTGTCTCCCAGTGGCTACACCGAGCCGAGCTGAGAGAAGCTGAACAAGCAGACCAATAGCAGTAGCCCACAAAAGCAGCCATAACAACGAATAGCCCGCAATCGCACCCGCCTGAAGATCCCCCTCCAGATTACCCGGATCCAAGAACGCTATGCTCATTAAGAACCCGGGTCCGGTGAATAGCCATAGCTTCCGCCACGAGAACGGCGGCGTTACTGTGCTGTAGTCATCGTCGTTGTCATCTACTCCGACGATGTGGACTTTCTCCGTCGGGTCGTAGGCGGTTTCTGCATCGTCGGAACCGAGTAATCGCTGGTGTTCGTCGGAAGGCATGGCGAATTTAGCTTTTTTCTGGCCGCCCGAGTGAGTGAAAGAGGAATAAATCTTTTGGAAACCTTTGTGTATGGTCCGGTGGCTTCTCCTTTTTAGCATCCACGAATCTTTTTTATGGCTGGACATTCAGGGGCTTATCATGCATTATATCAAAAGTATAAGGACTGATAGTGTAATTTAATTGTATATGTATGCCTCGGGATGTGCTCTTTATCAACACATTGGATGTATAGCATTTTCATGTCAAACTTTGAATAATTGATTGGCAAATTATTGATGTAATAATATGCATAAAAATGGCCACTTTATGTATTTATTCACATGTGAATATATAAAAGATATTATTATTATGGTTAGACATGAGAATTGGGTGGAGACCTTTATTTCCGTCTCCAATTACTTATCTCTATCCATGTTTTTGTTCGTGAACATTTTTTTTCTTAATAAATTTTTTCTAATGAAAAAATCATTAAATTTTTTCATTTTGAATGATTTGGTCCCTGGATATTTTTTTAATTAATAAACCATTTAACTTTTAAAATCGATCACTTATATTATTTTAACCTAAAAAAGTTACATGTAAACGACTTATAAAAGTTTAATGGTTTTTCATCCAAGAAAAAAAATTATAAATTAAATCATTCAAAATGAGAAAATTTACTGGTTTTTTTCAAAAATGTAAGTTTATGAACTAAATCAGTCAAAATGAGAAAGTTGGTTGGATTTTTTGGAGTATTCCATTTTGAATATTGCAACCAATACAAATTTTTGTACACCACTAAATTAAACAATCAACAGTTAGAGATAAGATTGTTGCATTTTTTAAAAACGAAAATACTTCTTAAAAGAAGAATGATCTACGGTTAGGATTAAATTTTATTGGGTTGCAACATTTAAAAATGTTGCATTTGATTTATATATATATATATATATATATATATATATATATCAAAAAACTAAATTTTGATAAAAATATATCGAATAGTCACATAAAAAAATATGTCAAATCGTCACAAAAAGTACACTCAAAACCTTCAAATTAATATCATGAAATTGGAGGATGTTACGGGAATCCAATTGTATGAGATCGGGTGACAACCTAAAAATCCAAAATAACTATAAAAAGAAGATGAAAATATATTAATATAAATATTAAATTAAAGATAATAAAATCACTATTTTTTAAAGTAAATTTGTTCCATTCCAATTTTGATTATATTTAAATTATTTTATATTAAAAAAAGGGGATATTTTTTTTAAATTTTAACGATATCCGTTAAATCATCTTAGGGGGTGTTTGGGATTGCTTATTTGAAATAACTTATGCATTTCTTCAAAAGGACTTATCAACTTATTATAAGTCAGTAGAGTTTAACTTTTTCAAAAATTTCTTATTACTGGTTTGACATCGGTATAAGTTGTTTATTTAAACATTCAAAAGTGTTTATTACCGATACCACGCCAAAATAAGTCAATAAGTTGTTTTTATAAGCAATCTCAAACACCCTCTTAATTTAATGATTTTGAATTTTAATAAATTATTTGATTTTTTTTTTAATTATCTCTTGCATATTTTCTGTATGTATGGCTTTTTTCCAACGTGTAAAATACATTTTTATTTGATATACGATGCTCCCAAGTATGATTCTCGGGACCCACGGACGTTGTTTGTTTTAACCATCAATTATATATTCCTGTCTTTTTAATTATAAAACTTATATATATAGGGGTCCATTTAAGAGATAATTGATTAGTTTGTGGTAACTGTGAGATTCAATCTCAACCACAAATCAATGGATAAATAAGAAAATTAGTAATTATGGTAGTTTGAGTTAAAATTATAATTAGAGGGCATTTTAGGTATTTTTTAAAAACTCCTCTCTCTGACCTCCAAACTCCGGCCTCCGGCCAACATTATTCCGACAGGTACCAAGTAATCACAAAGATACACAATGTGATACCCTTTGTGATATAATGTGATACCCATTGTGATATACTATGATACCATTGTGATACCAACTCAAACCATAAAAACAAAAGCAAATCCATTGTGATACACTGTGATAAAACAAGGAAAATAATGAAATTTCATATTGTGATACATTTCATAAAATAAGACTACCGGATACACTATGATCACCCGCAGTTATTTTTACAGCCTTGCAATGAATATCCGGACACGAAGAAGACTGAAGAGTGCCAACGGTTGCATTGCAGTTAGGGCTGTAAACGAACCGAATGTTCAGCGAACCGTTCGTGAACCGTTCGGCGGGAAGTTCGTTTATGTTCGTTTATTTAATAAATGAACGAACATGAACACATTTTTTTGTTCATTTAGTTAAACGAACGAACATGAACAAGAGTCTCGTTCGTTCATTTATGTTCGTGAACGTTTGTTCATTTACCGTTCGTTTACGTTCGTTTATATATTAAATTTAATATATAATTTTTTATTTATTTACTTTGAATTCAAATAATATTTATTTATGTTCGTTTAATTTGTTCGTTTATGTTCGTTTAGCCTGTTCGTTTATGTTCGTTCGTTTACGTTCGTTTAGCATGTTAACGAACGAACATAAACGAACACGAACACACCTTATTTCTAAACAAACGAACACGAACACAAAGATTTTCGTTCGTTTACCATTCGTGTTTGTTCGGTTAAGTTAGATGAACGAACATGAACAATCCTCCGTTCGTGTTCGTTCGGTTCGTTTACAGCCCTAATTGCAGTGGTAGAAGACTGATTGGTCGGAGACGGAGAAAAGTGCCAACGATTGCCCTGCCTCTGGCTCGGCCGTGTTCCGTAACGTCATGTCTTTGTACATACCTTCTCTTGTAACAACCTCTCCGTTCCTTCACAGCCACTGCCGGTTTCTTGCCGGAGTGAACTTCCGGCTTCTGGTCAACAGAACAGGCCAAATTACCCACATGGGGACTCGCCGGAACTCCAGAAAACTCGACGTAATCGCAAGCATCCAACAACAAAAGACCATCGAATCTCCATAAAACTCGCCGTAATTGCCGGTTTCTTGTTTTTAGGGCGTCACCACCTGCGGCGGCGGGAGTTGAGGGGATATCATAAAAACTTGGGGGTCTTTTACTTGACATCTATTTATACCCCATTCCACCCTTCTGCTTCTTCGTCGATCATCTGCAACTTACTTTTAATTAAAAAAAAAAAAAAAATCTTGAAATAGCATGAGTTCAACAAGCAAAGCATGGATGGTGGCCGGAATCGTTGGATTGGTAGAGGCACTCAAAGATCAAAAGTAAGAGATATAAAATATAATCAAATCGCTAATTATAAAGGTATATAAAATGTAATTTTGAAATTGAAAATGATCCGGCGAAAGATCATGGGTAGTTGTAAGCTTTAAGAGCTTGTACAATATTTTTAATTAGTTGTACCTCTTGAAAATTCAAGATGTATAACCAATTACAAGATGTGTGATATATAAAGAAAACATATTTTTTTAATGTATTTTAATTAATATATGATTATACCTTTTTAATATAATGTGTAAAATGAAAATGTATGAATATAAAACAAATTAATTCGTAGGTATTCATTATATTTATTAGTATTATTAAATATAAAAATATTCAATATTGAGCTCGACTTGAAGGTATTGACGCTCAATTTGAAGGTATTAACGAGACAATTATGATTGTATAATTTATAAAAAAAGCGTATTTTTTAAATACATTATATTTCATATAGAATTATTTATATTAATACTAGAAAGGTATTCACGCAATGCATCGAGATAAATCTTTATTTTAATGTTTAGTTTTTATTCTTTTTCTCTATCAATTTAATACGATTTTATGTGGTTTTGAGAAATTGATAATATTTTTATTTTTGAACGAAATATAAATTTGAAAAAAATAAATCGATATTAATATCAAATTAACTATTTAACAACTCTCGTTTTTTGGTGCAACGTCTTTAATTCAATTTTTTAACATTTTAATTTAGATTTAAAAACACCATAATTTATTTTTGGTTTAATAATATAAAATTTTATAAAGATAATAATCAACATTATGTTAGAACTCAACTATTATCTTAATTATATTTTAGATTTTCTATATTTAAAATGAATGTTTATCATGTATTTGATTATGCTTATTTGCAGTTAGTTACACGAATTTAAAACTGGAACTTTAATAAGTTGCGCTTACGTAAAATTACTTGTAATCTTAAATTTTAAGTAATATGCATCAATAAACAGTACTTTATGCATAAAAAATGATTTTTAAGAATTTTTATCAAATGTTTAATAATATAGTATAGATGATAAATAGTGTAGACATAGATATAGATTAAGCTAACCCTTCACGTTCCCAAGAGTAAATAATTTATTGAATTAAATAATCTTTAACTTCTTTCATTTTAAATAATTTATTGAATTAAAAATTA
>NC_037534.1:4909456-4911506 GCF_001531365.2 Cynara cardunculus var. scolymus | reverse complement strand
GTTGATATAGTATCCGAAATGAAAAGGTTAAAATAATTTTTTGAATTTAATATTAGAAAAATATACTTGGAATATGTAATATATTTTAAATTAATATTTTTGATTCTATTTTAATTATTAATTACTAGTTTTTTTTTTTAAATTGGTGGAGTTGGAATTCAAAGGTCATGGGAGAACGCCCAGAAAAGTGTCATTTAGCGCGTGTGTGAGGTTCGCGGGCGAGCGTGTGCCGTTAGGATTTTGTCACGTGCTAACACAAGCTTTTCTTACTCCGTTACGGTTAGGTGGTACGTACGGCTTAAATAAATTAAATATCCTTATTTTTATCGTCAATTATTATTTTTAAAGTAAACTTCAATTTTGGTCCTTGAGTTTTTAAGTAAAATCTGAAAGTAACCCTAAAGTTTGATAAGTCCAGAAATTATCCTTATAATTCTCATTTTATTTTGAAAGTAGTCCATCACCAACACCTTACTCCCTACAAACCCAACTCCAGCAAAACTCCACACCCACCACAGCCATCACCCTCCCTTCAGCCTTGTCTGGTCGGTGCTCCTGTTAATCTTCTGGAGAAACTTTCCATCTGTTACTCGGTGGCTCAAGTAGGTCAATTGGATTGGAGAATCGGTTGAAGCTTCAAGATGTGCTAAAGGGGTTTGGCCGGAGGGGAAGGGGAGTGGAGGAAAGCCATCCTTGTGGGGGTTTTGGCCAGTGACAGGGATTTGGACCACGACGGCGACACTGTGATGGCCAAAAACCCAGGGACGGATTCGGAAATTTTTTCAAACGGTGGCACCATTTGACTATAAAAAACAAATATACAGAATTTTTTTTTCAAACGGTGGCACCATTTGACTANTCTCCCCCCTCTCTATCAAAAAAAAAACCCTAAACCCTAAACCCTAAACCCTAAACCCTCAAGAACCTTGCCAAATACTCTGTTACGGACTCATCATCTCGTTGGCGAATTGTGGCATACTCTCTCACAAATGCATTCTTATCCGCAGCTGAGAAACTTATCGATTTCCCCAAGTTTATTCCTTTATATTTGCCCTAAACAAACACCCAAACTTACTATTAATCCTAATTGATAACTTAATGGCAAAACGAAACTAAATTCCTTAACGACTAATAAAGTAACTAAACTCAACTAAATCCTATCAATATATATATATATATATATCCATACTATGCAAACCACATAAGATCAAATTCGAGAGAAAAACGAGAAGAATTTTTTTGGGTTCTAAAGCCGATTTTGACAAACCCCTAGTTGCTGCCATTATTATTGACCGAATCGGTGACTTTCGAGTCACCGGAACAACTCAAATCTTACTTAAATAATCCCAAAATTTATAACCCAACTACTAAATGTATAGATTCAAGAAAGGGACAAAAACTTACCTCAAACCGACAAGAAATCGATGGAACCTTGCTTGCTTTTGGCCGTCGGGTTCCCTTCTAGGTTATCAATGGATTCTTCCAAGCTCTTAGGGTTTCTCTCTAACGATTATCACAATTAGAGGAATTAGGGTTAGGGAGGAGGAATTAGGTTTAGGTTTATATATAAGGAAAAAAAACCATAATTAAACCCTAATATACAAAAGCCTAAGCCCAAGCCCAAGCCCATCATCCAAATTGCAAAGTTAAAGCGAGTTATGCAGAACTAATCCCTCAAGTTTGGTCAACTTCCTAAACTAACCCAAACTTAATATATATATACACACATACACACACACATTTGACGGGTATTATAATTCTGTCACACCCCGCCTAGGCGGAAACGCGAAGTGTGACGGAGAGGATTGTCATAACACAATGATATGATAATAGAGAACTCACTAAATGAATACTAATCCAAGTGTCATGACGTCTCTTCCTCATCACAAGTGGAGACTTGTGCCGTGGTTAGACAATTCCATGGCATCACATAATCAACAAAATTTCAAACAAAAGTACTTCCCACAACCTGGGACAAGTTTCAAACAAAAACTTCAAAGATAGAGAAGCACACCAACAAATTCGAATAAGTGTATTCATGAACCTAAAA
>NC_037534.1:4906693-4908266 GCF_001531365.2 Cynara cardunculus var. scolymus | reverse complement strand
TTTTTTCAAACGGTGGCACCATTTGACTATAAAAAACAAATATACAGAATTTTTTTTTCAAACGGTGGCACCATTTGACTAAGAAAATGATACTAACAATATTCAAACTTGGGTCTGGGGTGGAATAAGAGTCTTGCAAACCAACTCTACCAAATAAAACTTGTTCTCATTGTAGTTTCAAAATACATATGGTGACACACAACAAATTAATATGGTTGCACATTTCACGAACCTAAAAACTTTTACCCTTCGACGGAGGAATAATACGGTGGCACGTGCCACCATATGCACCAATATAGGTCCGTCCATGCAAAAACCAGTCCCGTGCCGGTCCCAAGTTTTTTCATAACCGGCCATAACAGGTCCCGGTCGAAAATGGCAAGACCATTCAAGGTTTTTCACAACTGGTCCTTGGCTGATGTTCCCGATCCCACCCGGTCCTGCCCATTAAAAAATATTTATTTTTTATTTTTTTAATGATATATATTTATAACACATTATAAAATTTATAACTGGTTCACTCAAATACACTTTAAAAATACGTTTCATTATAAATAAAATTACATTGTCTTTAAAAAATTTATTATAAATACATTCATTATACATACATTTCAAGCCATGTCGTGTTACACCTCGCCTAGGCGGAAACGCGAAGTGTGACGGAGAGGATTGTCATAACACAATGAT
The DNA here is from genome assembly GCF_001531365.2 of Cynara cardunculus var. scolymus. Lineage (NCBI taxonomy): Eukaryota > Viridiplantae > Streptophyta > Magnoliopsida > Asterales > Asteraceae > Cynara > Cynara cardunculus. The sequence goes on along the minus strand of NC_037534.1, from coordinate 4,907,579 downwards.
ATGATAATAGAGAACTCACTAAATGAATACTAATCCAAGTGTCATGACGTCTCTTCCTCATCACAAGTGGAGACTTGTGCCGTGGYTAGACAATTYCATGGCATCACATAGTCAACAAAATTTCAAACAAAAGTACTTCCCACAACCTGGGACAAGTTTCAACAAAAACTTCAAAGATAGAGAAGCACACCAACAAATTCGAATAAGTGTATTCATGAACCTAAAAGAAAAAAAGAAAAACAAAAAAAAACCCACGCAGGGAATCTCTTAGGTCTCTCTAAGGTCCACAAGCAACCCTAGCACTCTTAGCCATTTTGATGAGTATTACCTGAAAATGAATACTCGAAAACGTCAACATAATGTTGATGAGCTCGTAGGTTTAAATAACAAAAGAGGATTTGCTGTGTATCGAGAGCGTTTAGGACAACAGTGTATATACATATATCGCAGTTCAGCACTAATACATAGGAATAATTGTATAACCAATTTAGTCATACAACAAGAACATGATAGGTTTCCAAACMTGTCATCTACCAGCTGGAGCTAAACCGTTGGCTTAATAGGAATATAGGAATCACATCTCATATAGRAATCAAACACTAGTACTTTCATTTCAATAGTAAACACACAAATTGTCCAAAAAAATAAAAGAAAAGGGTTCAACACAGCTTAAAAACAGTTAAATAGCTTTTGAGTATCATTTTCCCCCAAAAGAAGTATATAAGTAAAAGGGGCCACGAAACTCACCTGTGTGTGGATGGTATTAGGTATGCGAGAGGTCAAGCAAGTAATCTACAATTAAACAAGGGTGTGTGTGAGCTACACATGGCCATGGCTTAAAACCTTACCATTGTAATCTCGTAATCGATGGAATATACATGATTGG
>NC_037534.1:4897892-4906563 GCF_001531365.2 Cynara cardunculus var. scolymus | reverse complement strand
TTTCTTAACCGAAATTTTAGGTTACTTCAAGAATTTTTCCTATACCTTAAATGAATTAGATAAGGTTCCAAAATTTAATGGTAGAGGCTTTCAAGTATTAGGTATTTTCAGAAATTTTCCTTAATTTTAATAAATGTTTTACTAATTTTTTTAAAAAAATATATGAAAGTACAAGTCAGTAAACCRTTYTGTTTTGCGCAAYAGAAAGTTATATACAAAATAAAATACTTAAAGACCTCCAAAAATTCTGAAATTTTTACAGAGACTAATAGACATATTGAACTAAATCCAGAAAAAGTTTTACCAAAGAATTCGAAAAAAAGAGGGAGTTGTGAGGCACCCAAAACGTCCTAAATTCTGACCAAAAATTCCAGCTTTGCGACCCTAAACGGTAAAGGCTTTTTGACCAAGTTAATTTTGTTGTTTTGACACGAAACTACTTGGAACAGAAAGTAGACTCATYGAAATTGAACCTAGATCCAAAATTCGTATTTTATCTCCATGTTGTGACTGAGATACGGCCTCTCCAACTCAACACATGTTCTGCCCAGATTCTGGAATGGATCAAGCGACATTGTTTTTACTAAACAACCACACCAAGGACTCTATTATTAAACAAGACTCATCAAAACTTATTCTTTTATAAAATCTAAATGTTTTTAATCAAAAATATATTCCATCCATTAGAGTTACATTAACAATCGAATGAAGACCATAAAGACGATAGAAAGACAAACAAAGTGAAGGTTCTTACCAACTCAACGATTTGTGATGAAGATATCACTTGTAGGCTTCAAGAACAAAGTTTTGAATAATCTTTATGGTGATGATGACTCTTGGCCAAGCAAAAGGAGAGAAAAAAAAAGAGAGAGAATGATGTGTTTTGATTTTTCTTAGGAATGAGAGTAATTAGGGTTTAGAAGGAGATTAGGAAGTTGAAGATTATCAACAACTAATATATTTAAATTTTGAAATTCCATGGATAATTATACATATATATATTATTTAAATTTTGAAATTCTATGGATAATTATACATATATATATTATTTAAATTTTGAAATTCTATGGATAATTATACATATATATAGTCCTCTTCCTCCTCTGCTCCTGGTGTGATCGAGGTTGACCCTCTTGATCAGGATGATCTTCTGGATGAGGATGATATGATCGAGGTTGAGTCGGATGATGGAGACACCGCCCGATTTGTTGCCCGTGATCTTCCTATCCCCCTGGTTGATTCTGTGTCCCCTCTGGAGCCCGAGCAGATGGACTCCACCTCCTCCCCCGTTTCCCAATGTTGAGTGTTGCCTCTTGGAATACCCGGGGTCTCTGCAATCTCTCCCACCAAAGAGCTTTAAGAGATCTCATTTGTGTTTCTAATCTTCATATCTGTGCGGCTCTTGAGTCTCACGCCTTTATCTCTAATCTTCCTCCTATCTGTGAGAAAGTCTTTGGATCTTGGTCTTGGTCCTCTAATGGCACTCTTTGCCCTAGAGGAACTCGTATCATTGTTGCTTGGAACCCTGACCATGTTGACATGATGCTCCTAAATGCCACCGACCAGGTGATGCACTTTCAGGCTAAGATCCGGGATTCCTCTAAGACTCTCTTCTTGTCTTTTGTGTATGCAGACAATTACCATATCGCCCGTCGTCAGTTATGGGCTTCTCTAAAGGGTCATAAGCATGTCATCAAGGACACCCCATGGTTCATCATGGGAGATTTCAATGCTGCCCTTGACCCGAAGGACAGCTCTTCTGGCTTTTCGGGCCCCTCTCGTGGTATGGATGATTTCCGCGAGTGTGTCCGTAACCTTGAGGTTGAGGATATCAACTTCAAAGGTCTCTTCTTTACCTGGTCTAAGAACCTCAATGGCACGGGAGGTCTCCTCAAGAAGATCGACCGAGTCTTAGGGAATTCCCAATCCCTTGCTCATTTCCCTTCGGCTTCTGTCATCTTTCTTCCTTATCGGTCTTCGGACCATTGCCCTGTGGTCCTTACCCTTCCCTCCCGGTCCCCTTGGAAGCCTAAACCTTTCAAGTTCCCTAATTTTCTTGCCCATAAAGAGGCTTTCAACTCTGTCGTTGCCTTGAGCTGGAACCCTGACTTGTCTGGTTATGAGATGTATAAGGTTTTCCTCAACCTAAAAAATCTCAAAGGCCCTATCCGTAAGCTCCTCAAAGATCAGGGTAACCTTTTCTCTAATGTCTCTAGAATCCGGCTTGAGCTTGACAGGGTCCAGATTGCCCTTGATAGGGACCCTGAAAACATGGACCTCCGAGAGGAGCACTGTGGGTATTTATCTGCCTATAATAGTGCCTGCCTTGATGAGGAAAGGTTCCTGAAGCAAAAAGCCAAAATCCAATGGCTCCGTGAGGGAGATAAAAACTCTTCTTTCTTCCATAAGTCTGTCAAGAGCCGTATTAGCCGGAATAATATTGATACCATCCAAAATGCTGACGGTATCTGGATCCCTAATGAGGAGGTTCCTGATCATTTTGTCTCCCACTTCCAGAATTTCCTTGGGACCCCTCATCCTTCTCTCCCCATTCGTGATCCCACTTTTCTTTTTTCTAATAAGCTTAATGCTGAGCAGGCTGCCTCGATGCTCGTGCCCATTTCCGACTCTGAGATAAAGCAGACCCTCTTCCAGATTGGGGATGACAAGGCGCCCGGTCCTGACGGGTTCACTGCTAAATTTTTCAAGGCTGCCTGGGATATCGTTGGCAAAGACCTGTGCTCTGCCGTTCGTGAGTTTTTCACGTCTGGTAAGCTCCTTAAGTCGATAAACAGCACTATCATTGCTCATTCTTCTTTTCTGCCCTATGGTTTATCTGATCATAGCCCTGCTGTTATTACTGTTGCTGGCTCTTCTTATTCTAATATGCAGCAGCCTGTGTCGCATGCTAACCCTTCTAAGTTCAACAACCACCTAGTTGATTCTCCCAACTTTGCCCCCTTGGTTCTCAATGCATGGAATAATTATTTTGATGGTTGCCACATGTTCTCGGTTGTTTCTAAACTCAAACTCTTAAAGAAAGATTTCAGGAAACTGAATTTAGAGCATGGAAATGTTTTTGAGAAGGTGAAAAAACTCCGGTCTGAGTTAAATATTGCCCAATCTTGTATGGATGCGGATCCGGACAATGGAGACGTCTGTTTGGAAGGGGCAGTCTATCTGAAAGCCCTTAAAGATGCTTTGGTTGCGGAGGAGAAATTTTTACGGCAACGTTCTAAAATCCATTGGTTAAAGGAAGGGGATTCAAACACAGCTTATTTCCATAATGTTGTCAAGGCTAAGGCTAATAAAGGCAGAATTTGTGAAGTTGAGGATATGGAGGGACAAAGATTTGAGGGTTGGGATGTTGGAGATCAGTTTGTTAAACACTTCAAATCCATTTTGGGCTCCGCTGATCCTGTCAAGCTGATTGATAATCCTGCTACTTTGTTTCAGAAACGATTATCGGTTTCTCAAGCTGATTTTATGGTCAGACTTGTTTCGGATAAGGAAGTTCATGATGCTATTTTTGACATTGATGATACAAAAGCCCCGGGGCCTGATGGCTTCTCTTCTTGTTTCTTTAAGAAGGCTTGGCCCATTATTGGTAAGGAGGTTTGTTGGGCGATTCAGCAATTTTTTGAAAATAGGAAGCTTCTCCATGAAGTTAATGCTACGGTTATTGCTCTGGTGCCTAAATCCCAATCGCCTAAAAATGTTGCTGATTTTAGGCCAATTGCGTGCTGTAATGTTCTCTTCAAATGTATAAGCAAGATTATAGTGAATAGAATCAAAAGTTCTCTCAGCTTTCTTGTGGACCCTAATCAATCTGCCTTCATCCCTAACAGGCAGATCAGTGATAACATCTTGCTGGCACAGGAACTTATGCGTGGTTATCACCGTCAGCGGGGTGTTAGGAGGTGTGCTTTTAAAGTTGACATTCAAAAAGCCTATGACACGGTGAATTGGACTTTCCTTGAATTCATTCTTAAACATTTTGGCTTCCATCCTTGCATGGTTTGTTGGATCATGAAGTGTGTGACCTCGGCTTCGTTTACCATTCGTGTCAATGGTGATCATCATGGCTTTTTCTCGGGTAAAAGAGGTATTAGACAAGGGGACCCTCTATCTCTGTATCTATTCACTCTTGTTATGGAGATTCTGAACTTAATGATTAAACGGAAAGTTAAAGATGAGGATAACTTCAAATTCCACCCCAGATGTGAAAAACTGGGTATTACTCACCTATGTTTTGTGGATGATTTACTGATGTTCTGTCATAGGGATGCCAAATCTGTTTTGACCCTTAAGGATGCCCTTATGGAATTCAGTGATGTTTCTGGTTTAAAGCCTAGCTTGGGAAAGAGTACTTCCTATCTGGCAAATGTTGTGGGGAGCAATAGAAATGAGATAATGCAGATCCTGCCATTTAAGCTGGGAACCCTTCCTGTCAAATACTTGGGTGTCCCTCTTTTATCAACCAAGATGTTCCATAAAGACTGTGTGGAGCTAATTGATAAGATTAAAAGAAGAATTATGGATTGGAAAAATAAATGGCTTTCCTTTGCGGGTCGTTTACAGTTGATAAATTCGGTCTTATCGTCCATTAGTGTCTATTGGGCGTCTTTGTTTCTCCTACTTGTATCTGTGGTGAAGGAAATTGAAAAACTTCTGAGGAAATTTCTCTGGAGTAGTGGAGAGGCAGTTAAAGGAAAGGCCAAAGTCAGTTGGAAGATTATCTGTTGTCCTCGAAGTATGGGGGGTCTTGGTGTGAAATCTCTGAAAATCTGGAACAAAGCCCTTCTCACTAAACAGATCTGGAAAATTATTGAGAATGATGATTCGCTCTGGGTGAAGTGGATTCATGAATACAGGCTAAAAGGAAGGAATTTCTGGGAGGTGGGTGATGTTTATGATGCCCCGTGGTTTTGGCGTAAAGCTATTGGCATCAGGGATAGTCTTCGTGGCCACATTGTGCATACTTTGGGTAATGGTCGGTCTACGTCGCTTTGGTTTGACACTTGGCACCCTGCTGGGCCTTTATGTAACTTTATCTCCAAAAGAGATATCTATAATGCCAAATTGCAGTTAAACCTGAAGGTTTGTGATATGGTCATTGATGGTTTATGGGCTTGGCCAACTGAAATCTGGTGTAAATTTGGACCTATACTGCAACAATACCTGCCAATTCTGAAAGAGGGTGTTAATGACAAAATCAGCTGGAAGTGTAATGGGGGATCTCTTGGTGATTTCAAAGTCGCTACTGTCTGGGATGATATTTCTCCGTATTCTACCTTTGTGCCGTGGTCTAAACTGGTGTGGTTTAATCAAGGTGTTCCTCGTCATGCCTTTATCCTGTGGTTGGCCATAAAGGAAAGACTCAGAACTTTAGACAGACTTGCTAGCTGGAATGTGACTGATGATAGCATCTGTGTCCTCTGCCATGATCAAATGGAATCCCATAACCACTTATTTGTTCATTGCAATTATGTTACTGAGGTCTGGAAATTCTTTAAGGAACATTCTAGCATTTTTGACAAGATTCAAACCTTGAAGGGAAATACTACTGCTTGGGTTGATTTGATTCAATGGTTATCTGAGGGTCCCCTTTGTAATTCTATATGGAGTATCATTTGCAGGCTGCTTCTGGCTGCTGTGGTTTACTTCATATGGCAAGAGCGGAATCACAGACTCCACTCGGATATTCACAAGTCTGCTGAGTGCTTATCTAAGCAAGTTATGGATCTTGCCAAAATGAAGCTTTTGGGTTTGAAAGTTAAAAATAATATGCATGTGAGAAGGGCAGCTGTGCTCTGGGGCCTTGAGTTTGAGAAAGATGCTTTCACTAATGGTCCGAATTCCAATTCTTAATGTGGGAATGAATGGTGCTGATCTGTGGGGTCCTGGTTGGATTACCATCAACATGATCATTTTCTTGACTATAATGTGTTTGAGAGCAATTATTATTGAGAGATTTGTTAGAGAGGGAAACACTTCTGCTCTTGAGATCCTTTGGGGTGGGTTTTATTTGGGGGTGCTATGGGATACACTTGGGATCTTATGGGGGAAGGGCTCTAACTATGTTATGCAGGTACAGTTCTCAGCCGCTTTTTGGGATTCTTGGGAATGGGTTTTGGGAGGTTGATATAAGGGGGTGCAGGGTAGAGGAGGTAGGAGTGTCTTTGAATTTGTGTGGGAGACATAAGAAGGTTATTCTGGAGGTTTGGTTGGTCCAATGGGATCCTTTCATCTTGGTGTACAGGGGCCTTTTGGTGCACAATGACTGGTTGGTTTTTCTTATAACAGTCAATGTGCTTTTGTGCATAATTCATCTGAGGAGGGGGGTGTTTTTATTCTTTTTGCTGTTATCAAGTCTCTAAGAAAATACTTTTTGATTTTCTTTTAGACTTGAATTCTTTCAGAGGGTATTGGTTTTATAGGATGTTTTTTGTTGTGAAGTTGAGATGGTGGATGGGGCTGGAAAAGTTCTATACTATGGACTACTTTCAATGGAGACTTGGATTAGTAATTTACATGATCAGTGTTCTTCACATTTTGGATGTACAACTTTTGAGAGATCACAGTTTTGTGAGATATATGAGAGTGAGAATTCCTCACACTGTTGAGTGTTTATGGGGTGGGTTCTATTCGGGGGGTGCCGTGGGAAACACTTGGGATACACTGGGTTTCATATGGGGGGGAAGGGATGTAAGTGTTTTATGCAGGTACATGCTACTATTTCATCATGGGGCTCTTGGGTTTGGGAATTGGGCTGTGGTTATAAGGGGGTGCAGGGTAGAGGAGAAAGGTATTTCTTTGCATTTGAATTGGAGATATAAGGAAGTTCTTTGGGAGGTTCGGCTGCTTCTTTTGGAGTTCATTTTTCTGGTGTACAGGGATTATGTTCTTACTAATGTGATTTGTTTGGAGGTTTGGATGGGGCTGTGGTTCTGTTTTTATATAACCTACAGACTCTATCCCATTTATCTGTGCAACTCTGGGTGGAAGGGGAGGGGTAGATTTAGGCTTTGTCTTTTCACCGACTCTAAAGGAAAATGGCTTTTTGATTTTTCTTTAGTGTTGGTTTTCTTTCTTGGGTGTTGGAGATCGTGGGGTATCTTTTCTAATGCCCGGAGGATTTTGATGTGCAATAATGTGCACATTGGTTTTGGTTTATGGCATAATTTCATGGTGCTTGAGCTAAGAGGTTCTATGTATGGCAGCTACTGGACCCATGATTTTGGCCCCTGCAAACACTCTGTTTTTGGTTTTGCTTTGGACCTGTGTTGGGTAGAATCAGAATGTTGGCCTGACTCTGGTGTTAATGAGCTGTTTGGATCTATTGGAGTCTGGAGGATTGGGTTCTATGGTATTGGCCCCTGCCAGAAAAACATTTTGGAGAAGATTTTGGAGCCTAGTTTTCTATGTTTTCTTTTGATGCAGCAAACCATCTACCCTATGCTGCATCACCAATGCTTTATTTGTAAGACTACCAATCATCCCATAAAGATGACTACTTTTCTGGGAGAAATCGATGTCTGGACAGTAATTTTTTGGCTTTCAATGATCTGTTTCAAAATTGGGCGAAGATCATATCACCATTTCTCAAAAAGTTTGGTGCTTTTGTGTGCGAATATAGACTGGACTATCAGTACAAAATTGAGAATGCCTTTGAGCTGCCATAACTTCCTTTCGATGGGATTTTGTTTAGAATCTGAAATTCTTGCCATCGATGGCTGGATTTCATCATTTTCATGGCGAATTGCTCGAATTCGCTTTATTCACGACAACCTCATCAAAACCCTAGAGGCTGTTTTGTGGAGAATCGAGTATGCGGGGTTGTCTATGAAGAATACGGGTGCGACTTTGAATGATGCTTCATGCTTCAATCGGATTGGGAAGCTGTATCCTTTGAAGAATTTGTTGATCGAGAGCCGATTTTGTTCTTGCGGCTGGAATGGTGATGTCAATTTGAATTGGGCATTCCTAACGAATTGGGCTATGAGATGGGTGGTTTCTTTGGGCCTCAAGATGTATTGTCTTTGGGCTGCCTATTCTCTTTTCTTTTGGAATTCCTTTATGCTATTTGGGCTTGAAGACTTGGGCTGGAAGAGGATTATCAATTATGTGCTGGATCCTATTCTGGGCTCTAAGTTGTGTTTTATTTGGGCTGCTGATTCTAACCCTTGGAGTTCCTTTGCTTTAATTGGGCTTGATGTTATGGATTGGAAGCGGACTGCTATTAAGGGCTGCAATGCTAGGGATGACATTGGACGCTGGTGCGATTATCCTAATCACTTGTCTTGGGCCAATTCTGCCATTTATATTCTGGATTGTATCTTTTTTGGGCTTGTTGGCTTGATATTGCTAAACTGGTGTTTAGGTCTAGACCTTTTTTAAGTGTTCTTCCTAAACATTTTCTTGGAAGACACTTAGTTTTTTTGTTCCTTGGGGTATGCCCCTCGTAGCTTGTCCTTTCTTAGTTTTTGAATAAATTTTTCCGGGGTTCCGTCCCCTTTATCCAAAAAAAAACCCTAAACCCTAAACCCAAAACCCTAAACCCTAAACCCTAAACCCTAACCCCTAAACCCTAAACCCTAAACCCTAAACCCTAAACCCTAACCCCTAAACCCTAAACCCTAAACCCTAAACCCTAACCCCTAAACCCTAA
>NC_037534.1:4843472-4896276 GCF_001531365.2 Cynara cardunculus var. scolymus | reverse complement strand
AAACCCCAAACCCCTAAACCCTAACCCCTAACCCCTAAACCCTAACCCCTAAACCCTAAACCCTAAACCCTAAATGATTTGAGAAGGTTAAAAAGTTGAGAGTGGAGTTGGGTAGAGCTCAAAATGATTTGAATGTTGATCCTGAAAATGGAGACTTTCGGATGGAAAAAGTTGTGTACTTGAATGCTTTGAAGAGTGTGATTATTGATGAAGAGAGATTTCTGAAACAAAAGGCTAAAGTCCAATGGCTAAGAGAAGGGGATGCTAATACGGCGTATTTTCACAGTGTTGTTAAAAGCAGAGTTAACAAGGGCAGAATTGATGAAGTTGAAGATATGAAGGGTAATAGATATATGGGGGCTGCTGTTGCTGATCAGTTTGTTCTTCATTTTGAGAAAATGTTGGGCTCCTGTGAGATTGTTGAGCCTATTGCTTATCCTAATTCTCTCTTTATCAAAAAAATGTCCTCTGTCCAAGCTGATTTCATGGTTAGACCTATTGACAATAAGGAAATTCAAGATGCCCTTTTTGACATTGATGATGGTAAAGCCCCTGGTCCAGATGGTTTCTCCTCTAGATTCTTCAAAAAAGCATGGCCTATTATTGGAAAGGATATCTGTGAGGCTGTCCAGCAGTTCTTTTTCAATGGAAAGTTACTTGGTGAAGTTAATGCTACGGTGATCTCTCTTGTGCCAAAGTCTCAAACTCCTAAAAATGTTGCTGATTTTCGTCTTATAGCATGTTGTAATGTCATTTACAAATGCATTTCTAAAGTGTTGGTTGGAAGAATAAAGGATTTTCTGATCTTCTTAGTGGACTCTAACCAATCTGCTTTCATCCCTGAAAGACAGATCAGTGATAACATTCTGTTGGCTCAAGATTTAATGAGAGGGTATCATCGGCAAAGGGGAATTAAAAGATGTGCTTTTAAGGTTGACATCCAGAAAGCATATGATACTGTCAATTGGAAGTTCTTAGAAGTTATCTTGAAGAACTTTGGGTTTCATCCGTGCATGGTTGCCTGGATTATGAAATGTGTCTCGTCAGCATCGTTCACTATTCGGGTGAATGGGGATCACCATGGCTTTTTCCCTGGAATGAGAGGTCTTAGGCAGGGAGATCCTCTATCTCCATATTTTTTCACGTTGGTTATGGAGATTTTAACTTTAATGGTTAAAAGGTGTATTCAAAAGAATGAAGAGTTTCAATATCATCTTAAGTGTGAAAGAATAGGTTTGACCCATCTCTGCTTTGTGGATGATTTGTTAATGTTTTGTCATGGCGATCCTATATCAGTGAATGTTTTAAAAAATGCGTTATGGGAATTTGGTAGAGTCTCAGGGCTTAAACCTAGTATGGAAAAAAGCACATCCTTCCTGGGAAATGTTGTTAGGAGCCATAGAGTGGAGATTATGAAAGTGCTTCCTTTTAAATTGGGATCCCTCCCAATTAAATATTTGGGTGTTCTGTTAATCTCTACTAAATTGTTTCAAAGACTGTTTGGGGCTTATTGATAAAGTCAGGAAAAGGATTGGGGACTGGAAGAACAAGTGGTTATCGTTTACTGGGCGTCTTCAGCTTATAAATTATGTGCTTTCCTCTATCAATGGGTATTGGGCTTCTATGTTCTTACTGCCAATTTCGGTTGTTAAAGAGATTGAAAAGATGGTTAAAGGATTTCTTTGGAATAGTGGTGACCTGGTGAGAGGGAAAGCTAAAGTCAAGTGGAAAACTGTTTGTCTTCCTTGGAATCAAGGAGATCTGGGGGTAAAAGATTTGAGGATCTGGAACAAATCCCTTCTTTCCAAACAAATTTAGAAAGTGATTGGAAAAGATGACTCATTATGGGTTAAATGGATTCATGAATACCGTTTAAAAAACAGAAATTTTTGGGAAATTGGTGATGTTTATGACGCTTCGTGGTTTTGGAGGAAGACTGTGAAGATCAGAAACAGGTTCAGAGATCATGTCATACATCAGTTGGGTGATGGTAGAGATACTTCCTTATGGTTTGACTCCTGGCACCCTGTGTCCGCTCTGTAACTTAATCTCTAAAAGAGAAATCTATTGTGCTAGGATGGATCTGAATATGAAGGTGAGGGATGTGGTTATTGATGGTTTGTGGGCTTGGCCTATGGAGATATGAAGCAAATATGGAGAAATTTTGCAATTATATTTGCCTCCTTTAATTGATGGCATCAAAGATAAAGTCAGATGGAAAAATAAGGATGGAATCTCATCTGATTTTAGTGTTGCTGTTGTGTGGAGGGATATTCGTGATGAGAAGTTGGTGAGTTGGGCCAATATGATCTGGTTCTCTCAAGGTGTGCCTAGGCATGCTTTTATCTTATGGCTTGCCATTAGGAACAGATTAAGAACTAAAGATAGGATCGGGACTTGGTCTTTAATTACGGATCCTTAATGTGTCTTTTGCAAAAAGGAGTCAGAATCACACAGTCACATTTTTGTTTCCTGCAATTATGTTCAGGATGTTTGGAGATTTCTAGATTCTGTTGGGGGTATTGGTGACCTTAAGAGCATCATTGAGAGTGAAGATATGAATTGGGATAACCTTGTGATGACTGTGAGCAACAAGATTATTACCAACTCAATCTGGAGTATCTTTCAGAGACTTGTGCTGGAAGCTGTGATATACTTCGTTTGGCAAGAGCGTAATGCTAGAATTCATCAGGGAAAAGAAAGGTCGGTTGTTGTGTTAGCAAAACAAATCTTGATGATTGTTAAACTCAGATTAATGGGCTTGAAGATCAAAAATAACTCTCAAACTAGGAGAGCTGCTATTTTGTGGGGCTTAAAGATGTGTCAAGATGAGTTTGTTGATGCTTGCCATTATGATTGACTTGTTATTCACTTTCTGGAATCTGAGGCTGATGGAGTTTGGATCTCTGTATTGGGAGATGGAAAATTTTCAATCTTTGCCTATTTTGAAATTTCTTCCTACTAGCAACTGTGTTAGATTACTGCTTCTTGGTTCGTCTGTGGGCAGTATTCTCCTTTTGCCTTCAAGAAAATATTTGAGAGAGAGTTTAATTGAGAGAATTGTTAGAGTTGGAAACAATGATGCTTATGAGATCCTTTGGGGTGGGTTCTTTTTGGGGGGTGCTCTAGGATACACTTGGGATACACTTGGGTATTTTTTGAGGGGAAGGGTTAAAATCATGCTATACAGGCTATTTACTGTTTTGGTTCATGGGCTTTTTGGGGTTGAGTTATGGGATGTTGATATAAGGGGGAGCAGGGTAGGGGAGATAGGAAATTTATTGATCTTGCGTTGGGAGACAAAAGGAGGTCTTTTTGGAGGTTTGGTTGGTAAATGGGGATTGCCAAAATTTGTTGTACAGGGGCGGTTTTGAGTATAGGAGTTATTTGGTGTACAGGGGACCTCTAACTTTGTCCAGGAGTCATTTTGATCTTTTTTTGGAAAGCAGGTTGAGTGTCTGGTTCCATCTTTTCAAGATACATAGGTTTGAAGTTTTGAGTATATATATTTTTCAAGAGAGGATGGTGGGAAATCACAGTCTTTTTGGTGTCACCAAACCTAAAAGAGAATGGTTTTTTGTTTCTCTTTTAGATTTGTTTTCTTTTCCTGTGTATTGGGGGTGTGGGAGGTACAGTTGTGAGAAAAGAGGATGGATGATGTTTAGGATCCTTTCTCCTGTGTTGAGGGTCTGTTTACATACTGCTGCTGCGTGGTTTATTATGCATATATTTTTCTCTCTATGGGTGTGTGTGTTTTGGTTCTCCCTTTTCAATTTGTCTGCTCCTAATAATGCAATTTGGTGGTTGTTCAATTATTCCACCTTATTGCCAGTCTTTGTTTTTTGCTTCATTGGTAAAAGGGCCATAAGAATGGCCTGCAGATACCTATTAAATTTTGATCTTGGGATTTTGGGGTCTGGGTCTTGGGTTGATGAAATAAGGGGGAGCAGGGTAGAGGAGATAGGATTTTACTTGATCTTGTTGAGGAGCCATAAGGAGGTCTTTTTGGAGGTTTGGTTGAGCCAATGGGATCTTTTTAACTTGTTGTATGGGGGCTATTTGATGTGCATGATTGAAAATGTGTCTCTTAACATTTCTGGGTTGAAGGGGATAGGTAGTTGTAGGTCTCTTGATATTACCAATTCTAAAAGAAAATGGTTCTTTGTTTTTCTTTTAGTCTTGGCCAACATGGGGTTACATTTTTTATGGGTGTTTTGGACTATGCTCTATGGTAGTTCAATTATGAGCTTCAATTTCCTTTTCTCAAAGAGTTTGGGTGTTATGGGCTATTTGCTATCTTTACCTGTGGGGTTGGAAGTGCTTAGCCTCATATCTTTTCTGTGGAACAGTTTTGGAAGGAAAGGCAGAGACTCGACCATTGGTTTCTGGTCTATTTCTGTATGGACCAAAACTGGAATTTCCTGTTCTGATAGTATCTGGTACTTTATGCAAAGTAAAGCCTTCGAGTTCAGGTGTGTTCTAGGTGTTAGTTTTTATAATGACGAGTGGAAGAGTAGTTTCGAAGGCCTGGGTTCCTACAATGAAAAAGGTTTTGGTATTATCATGGATCTTGTTTATCTATCTGTTCAATTGATGCAGCCAACCATCTATCCTATGCTGCATCTTCAAGGAATCATTCGCAAAACAAATTTCCAATCCTTAAAAATGATTGTTTTGTTGACTTTAGATGAAGTTTGGTATCCAATTTTTTGGATGCCAATTAACACTCAAAGATGGAAATGGTGGCTTTTATCTCAAAGAAGTTCTCTGTATCGGTCATCCTGCAATCTGTACCTGTTTGGACCTTCTAAGGTTCTTGATGGGAGAAGCCGATGGCTTTGTATCTATAGGCATGGAGGGTGTTGGAATATAATCTGGAAACCTTCGGTCGATTGCAGATTAGGGAAGAGGGGAGTCTAGGCGAATTGGGTTTAATGCCGAAGCCTAGGGTTTCAAAACCCTGCAATCGCACCCGGCAAGAGGGTTTCATCGACGATTTGGGTACGATTCAAGATCTAGATGGGACGATCGATTGCTGGATGAGGCGGTGGAATGGTGGTTGGAAGAAATTGGAGATGAGGAGCTGGTTATGTTTCTATGTCGAGGAAAGCCGAGGGCTTTGTCTTCTGTGTATTGTTCCTTGTCGTCTGATGAATTGCTTGGAGATATGTTGTTGGAGGAAGACAATGTGGACTCTGCTTGGGGAAGACATTGAGGTCTCCATCGATTGTGATTTTTGGGCTTGGGCTCCGAAAAAGAATTTGGGCTATATGGATCTTAATATTGAGAAGGATAGTTGGGCCTGTTTTAACTCCAAATCTCACATGGATATTGTTGTTATGGATACATGCGATTGGGCCTGGCTAAAGGATGTCTACTACATAGGTAACAAAGATCTGGTTGTTTCTAGGCCTTATTATGATGGTCCAAGTTTCGGAAGTTGGGCTTTCTCCTCCTTAAAGCGTTTGGATTGGTTTTATACTTGGGCTTGTTGGTTGTGTAAAGCTATGTTAAACTCTAGAAATAGGCCTTTGCTTTGTGTTTTTCCCAAACATGTTCTTGGGATGCACTTTTCCTTTTTCCTTGGGGTATGCCCCTCGTAATTGTCTTTCTTTCTTTCTTTGAATAAAAATTTTCCGGGGGTTCCGTCCCTTTTATCCAAAAAAAACCCTAAACCCCAAACCCAAGTTTCCCCCTCTCTCTTCTTTCTCTCTCTAGGATTTTTCTCTCTAGCTTTCTTGTGTGTTTTTGGGTTTTTCTCAGTTGCTCTTTGTTCATGGAGGATCGTTATCTTCCTTTGAAGAAATCTTTGCATAGGAAAACAAGGAAGAATCGTTTTCCTATCCAAAGGTGTCCAAATCTTCGACCTCTGTTCATGAGGAATGGATTTTGCTTTGGTTCTTTGCGGTTAATGAGAAGGATGGCAATGGGGCGAGGATGGGGGCGGGTTTTGTAATCCCTAGCCACGGCACCGGTTTGTAGTAAAATCCCACGGCCCTGGTCCCCGATGGGTACGGAGATTAACATCCCATCCCCGGTCAAAACCTCTATCAATCCCCAGTCAAACCCCATGAAGAACATCCCCTAGTTTGATTCTACCGGGGATCCCCGACCCCGGTTTGAGCCTATCGGAGATCCCCGGCCCCGAGACCCGTTTTAGCAGGGAATCTTAGTCCCTGTTCAGGTCGGGTGAACCGGGTTCCCCACCGGGTCGGGGCAAATCACCATCACTATTCTTTCACTCGTGGCATCTACTTCCAAACCCTAGGGGTTGTTTTGGGTTTTATGTGGAGAATGGAGTTTGTGTGGTCCTCTTTGAAGAAGACGGGTGCTGCTTCGAATGTTGCTTCATGCTTCAATCGGTCTGGGAGGGTGTCCTCTTCGAAGGAGTCGATGCTCGAAAGCAGACTCTGGTCGCGTGGCTGGAGGGGCTGTTTTTGTGATAAGCTGGGTAATTCCAATTCTAAATTGATGGACCATGAGATTGGTAGGCATTTGGGCTTCAAGGTGATCTTTATTTGGGCTGCCTATTTAAATTGTTGGTGTTCCTTTAACTATCTTGGGCTTGTGGACATGGGCTGGATGAGGAATATCAACTACATGATGGATTTTATTCTGGGCTTCAAGTTGTTTTGTAATTGGGCCATTTATTCTATTCTTTGGAGTTCTTTTGCTTTAATTGGGCTTGAGGATATGGAGTGGAAGCGGAAAGCTATTATGGGCTGCAATGATAGGGATGTTGTTGGATGCCGGTGGGATACGCCTATTTCCTTGCCTTGGGCCATCACTTTCATTTATTGTTTGGCTTGTATTTTTGCTTGGGATTGTTGGCTCAATTTTGCTAACATGGTTTTTAGTTCTAGACCTCTGTTAAGTGTCCTTCCTAAACATTTTCTTGGAAGGCACTTAGTTTTTGTTTTCCTTGGGATATGCCCCTCGTAGCTTGTCTTGTTTTAATTTTTGAATAAATTTTTCCGGGGTTCCGTCCCCTTTACCCAAAAAAAAAAATCACCATCACTACTACCCCCTAACCCCTAAAGACTAACCCATAACCTCTGATCCCTAACTCTTACCCCCTAAACCCATATCACATAAACCCTAAACCTTAACCCATGAACCTTAAACCCCTAACCCATAAATCATATTCCCCAACACACAACCCCTAAACCCGAAACCATAAACCCAAAACTCTATCCCCCCCAACCCTAAACCCTAAATACATGAGAATTCAACTTGTCACAAGTCCAAACAGATCTGACATTGATAATGGAAGATAAATACTTGTTAAAGATGAATCCATATATGGATGAATTTTCAACAAGAAAAAAGTTTATGTTTCAGACCACTTGTGTTATTTTTCCTTCTTATTGCCTTTTCTATGAAAGGCAATTTTTCCTCTAATCTGGTAGTTATAATATCGGATAAGCCCAAGACTTTTGGTTATACAAATCACAAAAGATTTTATTTTTCATGCACTCCTTCTTGACGATGTGGGAATTTAATGTCTTTTATCAATTGGGAGCTTCAATCAAGTTTCCTATAACTTTTTTTTTTTTGTTTTTCTTTTGATGCCCAGGGATTTGACGGGGATGGTCTTAGACATGAATACCTAGTGGTCCAATTATTTAGTAGGATTATTAACAATTGTAGGATAAATTTATGTGACAATGCCATTCAAGTTAGTTTTTATGACTATTGCAAAAACTATGAAAGATGCAAAATTATGATGATTACATTCATACCTTTTGTCATGTGATATACGTTCATGCATTAACATTCTGAAACATTTTTGTTAAAGCTTATGGAATTCTCGGGACACCAAGTTATGATTGGACGCCTAGCACTCGTCACTCGGGACACAGAGATCCATTACAGGCAGAAATCCACTATCATCAAGGACTGGGTATCCCATAAACTAAATTTCAAAAAGTAAGAAAAGCATTTAAAAGTTCAAAAAGATTAGCCCAACAATTAAAAGTTCTTCTCAAGAAGGCACCATAAGCGTTTAAATCGATACAGACCAAGCAATTATAAGAGGCCATTTATCACACTTACCCGATAAACATTTACCGGTAAAATTTAACACTATCACTTACCTACCGGGTAAAATTCTAGTCAACAAAAACAGTAATGTATGTAATTTCCGGTAAGTGTTACCCATGGTAAGAGTCGTCCCCTTCACTTACCGGGTAAGACTCAATTATTTCCTCGCTCTTACCAGGTAAGATTCTAGATCCTTGTCATACTCACCCGAATAAGGTAATAGGACTTGATAAACGCTTACCCAGGTAAGCCTTTAGTAAACGGCCCCTAAAACCAGACTTTCCTTTTGTAACTGGTTCCCTTCCAAGAAATAGTATTTTATTAACATAAATGTAAAATGGCCCACTCGCTTTCAAGACTCCGGTACTAATATAAAATTTTGACCATTTGTTTTGAACGCAGGAATACAGGGTACAAATCCATCCGGACATGACAATAAAAGCTTCTTTCTTTCCAGCACTTGCTGTTGCTTTAAGAAAGTAAGATGCCGAGCTTAAAATAAAATGTTAATCATATGAATTTGCTTGGAAATATCAACATAAAGCTATATAAGATGGTTTTTACACTCACACCTATAAATCGTAATGCTTCTCTCTGTTTTTGCCACTTGAATAATTACAAAAAAGCGATACTGAGTGCAAAGAATGAAGCAGAAAATATCAAACATCAATTTATCAACTGCAAAAGACTGGCAATGCTCGGTTGGCTGCTGTACCTTGGCCTATTTCCTTTGAAACATACCAGTCTGGAACATGTACTTCCTTCGGTATCTTTGATGGAATATAACAAAAATATATAATACCTATTATCCATCATTGATATCAGAAAAATGGTCTAGCAAAGTCTATCTCAGTCATCGATGTCTTGAACCCATGCTAAGTCTGTCATAAAGGTCAGGGCATGATCAGATTTAGTAATTCAATCGAGACTCGAGTATCCCAAATTGCAACTTAATACCATAAAGATATACAAGTAAGTGATGCTTAGTTGGCAAAAAAAATCAGGACACTCTTTTCTATGTCATCAAACAAAAACGAGAGAACTTTTTAGTTATGTGATAGGAGGAGGTATGTTTAATGAATAATAAACATAGTATCATGTTTGTGTACATATGTGTTTGTTTGAGAGAGAGAGAGAGAGAGAGAGAGAGAGACCTTGAAGCACAGATCCTACTACTGCACTTGGAACAAGAAGCCCAACAATTCGCTGATTATCTGTTGTTGTCTCGATGCGCACAACACGTAGTCGTCTATGGCTTTGGCGGGCCTGTATTCAATATAGCTGAAACTTAGGACTACTGAATGATAAGCATAAAATAACCATAATTACAAGTAGAACATGCACCCATACACATGTAACACACCAAGTATAGGAGACTGGACAGCACCATAACAAACGCAAATGTTGCCTTATTTCATAATAAAGGGCGATATTTTTGAAAGAGTATCCAGTAAGGTAACTATATGTAAAGCAGTACAGATAAATCAGCAATCATTATAACATAGTATACATGGCAATTCATCAAGGAATTAAACTTGTATACCTGTTTCGATAGGGCCTTCTCAATTGTTCCCCAAATTGGGAGAATAAGACCACCGAGTACATTTACTTCCTGTATTCTTCTGCCAACAGTACAAAAGCTTCCAAGCTTACAATTTGGACCATGCATGCACTGTAGATTAGATCAGATAAAAAAAAACCCGGTCAATAAAGCTGTCCACAAATGCATTACTATTAATGTATAAGAAAGTTCCAGTTATCACAAACGACCAAGTGTATGTCAGAAAAAGACAAAAAGCCAAAAAGTCCCAGTATATGGTTCATTTAGAAGTGTCACATTCTTCATATACTTGACAATATGAATAAGGTTTTCAGATACCAGCATGCATCCACTTAATGTGTCCTGAATCCTAGAGATACAAATTCGAACAAGCTTAACCAACATGCATAACCCCATTGCATTAACAACCACACAAGGAAAACCTGGGAGATGGCATATAATGATCGTTGACATCAAGTGCAGGAATGGCCAAGTTTATTTTTATGTCAGGGAACGTTGGCAGAAAAAAAAAAGCAGAATGTTGCATAAATGTATGATGTATCTAACCTGGATGATAAGGGCAATGCTGCTAAAATAAACACAGCTGTTACATAAAGGAAAGATTCACGAGTTTGCCAAAAATCACACAAGATACAGTGATACGCCAACACGAGTAACACAGACAAAAACCTCAATAAGCATCGAAAGAAAGATCTTGACTAGTGATGGCAGTAGAGATGAACCATAATCAGCATAATAGCTCCATTTAAGAGAAGCATGACCTTAGTAAACTTCCTGGGAGCAAATTTGTGACATATATTGCATTATGAAGCAATAATAATAATTGGCAGATTATTATCCAGAATAAGACCACCACCCTGGACCTTTTTCTTCCATCAACGAGTAACTAATAATAATATTAACCACTTATTATACAGGACTAATAATAGTAAACAGGAAAAGTGAAGAAAATGGAATTCTAATAACTTGCAGCTATGACATTCGTGACTCGTGAGTATATTATACCTGCTTGGATGAAACTTCATATTCATCCTTCCATCCACTGTGAGCTTTTTCTAATGACGTCTTTCTGTATTTGTCCTTCAGCTCAGCAGTTGACATCTCTCTGAAAGTTGAAAGAACAAAATGCACAGCCAACTATTAGAAACAAACCAGGCTACCACCATCAAGGACAACATAGTCAAGGGATGTGATAAGTAAGCTTGAGCAATGGTCACTGAGGTTTGTGACTTTCTATACCTGAGTGCTTCCCCAACAGCAGGGCGGAATATCTTAAACATTCCAGAAGAACTGAAAGACATAGGAGTTCATCTTAGTGAAGAACAATGCTATATTTCTTAACCAAACTGAACCTAACGAACAAATGTACATTCCACACAGAGGTAAGGTCATAGAATAATGCTATATTTCTTAAGCTTGCTTTATTCCAAGAATATAAACATACTGCAAAAGGTTAACAGTGAGAAGAGAAAATACACACGTGAGTATAGATCATGAATATATAAGTTTGATCTCTTACATCTTGAAAAAGGCACCTGTCTATAGAGCTTCATGTTATATAATCCACTTATCAAGAAGCATATTGGTAACACATCATTCAGACTCAATGTGTGCTGTTACGGCTCCGAGGAGTTTTGCGCTTTGGTGGCAAGTAGTAGGGCTGAGGTAATCGTAGGTTCCAATTGGTTACTGAGTTGATATATTTTATCTTGCTAGCTTCAGCGACTAGACTCAGGTATTCATGGATGGCTAACACAAGATCACGCCTCGTAGTCCCACCAAATCTAGCCAAGGAAGCCAAGATTCTTTGTAAACATTTCTCCACTGGGAAAAGGGTTATTTACTAGTAAACAAATCTAGACACGAGCTTGGATAGTAGACATCGAAACAGCCCGAGCTTGGGCAATGGGCATGACCCAAGCACGTGTCTCTCTGCTAGACTCTCCCTTTTATCTACTCCCTTATTTTATGCATTGTACAACTTGTGCCTAAAGTACATGTACTTTGGTTGTGCACACCCACTCATACAATCAACTTCATAACTACGAACCTATTCATCACCCCTCTAGGTCATACTTTCAAAAGCTTGTTGAGCGACATTATCAATTATGACAAGTCAGTTTCGTAACAACAATTTTAATTGTTCATTTCCTTCTGTTGTTATTCTGCTGACTTATTTTCCTTTTCCTATCTGGAATGTTTTCTTTTAAGCTGAAGAGCTAAAAGATAGGTCCATAACAAGGCTTTCACCATCGTATCAAATTGTGGAAATTTGGTTAAATTTTAGGTTTTGACTTGTCAGTGGAGATAGAAGTCTAATTAGCTCTTTTGACTTCAACAATGTTGTTAATAGACTAAAGAGAGAATAAAAGATAATCTTAAAATCAATTACTTGTTCCAGGTTATTGGATTCAAAATCTACGCTTATTGAGATAAACTGTTAACGGCTTAAAAATATGATATATCAACCTGGGAGTGAGTTTGTATATGAGTGTGAGAGTATCTAATCAAAACAGCAAGTTTCATAGAGGCTAGGTGATGCATGACTGCCATGTCTGTTACTTTGGAAGTCCATTATTGAAAGTAATAATGTCATAATATCAATTCTAACCAACTTGGTTCACAATACCAAAGTGAAGATAATTAGACCAAACTTTGATACCCTTCGATTGCCAAAAGAAAGTGCCTTCTTCCAAGCCATTCTCTCTTAGATTCATAAAATCCATTAGCAGAAGAACCTGACACGTCTCTTTGCTTCTCACTGAGCAATGCAGATGCAGCCTATTAAAACATAAAGAGATCACATAAGCTAAAAAGACTACACAGATAATCACTGTGCAATTCGATAAAGAAAATTCATACCTCCCAAGTAATGCCACGATCCATAACAAACGTAAATAGCACAGTGGATGCCCCAGACATATGATCGCTATGAACAGTCTGCCAAAAGATGGAAGTTAACATACATGTTACCATGTGCAAATCAGAAGAATTCACAAAGTGTAACCTTTGGAGTTCCTTGTAGCTCAATAGTGTTAGCTTTCATATCAACAATCCCAGTATCTAATTGTCCTTCAAAGCGTGCATTTTGAAGAAGATGATCAAGGATGCTAACAAACAACTCAAAGAGCCTGCAATTTATTACTAGTGCTATTAAACACCACAAGTCAAGGCAGAAAACCCAGAGAGTAGATAATAAAATGCATAACCTGTTTTGGATCTCAGGTGGCAGTCCTAAAAGCCGATTCAGAAAACGCCCCACATCGTGCATATCTGAATCAACTATGCGGCCAGAGAACTTGCCAGAATCTTTGCCATTACCTATAGCAAATGATGCAACAAGAAACTGACTGGAATAGCACTACAAAAATATGGGTAAATATACTAATGTGACAGGCGCATTAAAACAAATACAGTAAGAACTACAAAATGAACTGATTAAAATACCAACAACTGTGTCTCTAACTATGCCAACAGAAACAAGAGCAGCTTTGGCCTTCTCAATAAAATCTCGGATTGTAGCAGAATTTTCAGATGAACAGTTTGGCGGCACAACTGGAAGAGAATCCTGAGAGACAAGATTATGGTTGCTTTAAACGGGTCCCACATAAGGTGACATAGAATGACCAGGAAAAAAAAATATAAACCTGCTCCATAATTCCCCTGTACATCATCAGCAAGGCCTTTTTCCCATAAGAACTATCATAATTATAGGCACTAAGAGATGGTCCAGCCCTGAAATATCGTAAAGAGAAAAAAACAGTTATCAATCTACAGGTGCTTCTTTCTGGTGCAGGCCACTGAACAGAAATAAAAAGCTTCAACTACTATACATAGAAATTTTAACTTACCGCCGATCCCCCTGTGTTAAGGCTCCGAGAGACTCTAGTCTCTTCGCAACAATTGAAGCAAACCGGCGTTCACCTCCAAGATTTGTGAACAGTAACCTATACAGTATAATGGATAGCTTAATATGTTCCCACATGAGTCAAGATAGTAGAAAAAAGAAAGAGTTTCTAGTCACACACACTTTTTACAATTATATGGCATCGAGAAGAAAGAAACGATGGCTTGAATTCTATTTTATAACGCTTCGAAACCTAATATTCACACTTATACAACATGAACTTAATGACGAACAACAATCCAGCCATCCACATGCTGTACAGTAATCATTTAATTTATCCTACAGTGGAGAACTGCACAAAGTCCCTAGGCTGTAAGTTCATATGAGACTTTTGCAATATACCAGTCCATATTGGCATCCTTGCTAGTTACAAGAACAATACAAATCAAAATTTAACCATGATACCTACAAAGTAGTAGTAGTAGTAGTAGTAGTACAAAACCATATCTACCTGTACTCGGGTGCAGAAGCTTGATTTGAACGATGAGTCCTCCCAAATTGCTGAATTGCACGATCAGCACTCCAAGGTAGTTCTAAAGTTACATGGACCCTTCTTTTCTGGTACAAAACATTTGAAAGATGCCGTTAAAGTTTGATATTAATATAACCACTCTATGTTAAAGCTCAAACTTCTAGAAGAGCTGGTGATCCCAGGTGTTAAAGAGGAAATGATTTAGTAAGTTCACTAGTGCAAGCCAACTAGCAAATGTTTCTTTCTCCGGTTTGTTGGGAAAATTCAATTCGCTCTGCACATTGATTCGCTCTGCGCATTGATGCACTTATTTATGGCTCTTAAAACGTGAGCATGGACTCAGAGGTGACACATGAGGCCTATTAGGTATTAATTGTAATTGTTGGGTCCATTTCTACATTATGATGAAGGTCCACAATACACAAGTTGCTATACAAAACCTAAGCAATCTTGTAAGAAATCTTAATAAGCCTAATGCACTCACATGCTATTTTCATGCTGTGAACTGTGTTTTGATGCCCTAAAATATTTATATCTGATATGTAAAAAAGCATATCAAAGAAGTCTAGTGACTGCAACATTATATGTCCTCCTATTCACTCGGATGCTCTTGCAATGCAAATGTTACACTGTCATGCAAAGAATCCAAATTGTAGGAAAATAACGTTTCAGTACCATCACATTAACCATGCAAAGAGAATTCTCACTGCAAGCAATATGCTGCCCTAGCTCCTATAAGGGTCATTGCTCCATTGAGCATGCATTCCTGCAACTCGGATAGGACTACATCTTATAGGTGATACAAAAGCATCAATAGACCAGGAATAGCTCCATAGAACCTTACACGAGTGGACCGTACTGACCATTCCTGGCAGTTTGCAATAGTCATCAGTAGTTAGGACAATAAGCCCACATGGTGCTAACAAATCACAACAATGGCCAGGCACAAAGGATGGACCACAACCCTCTTAGAAATCTAGATGAATGACTAGGAGCTCTCTTCCCAACTCATGTATTGGCCCAAACAGCTACGCAAGTCTAGGGTATATGATTACAAAGTCCTCATAAATTAGATATGTATTTACCTGGTTCAGTGCCCTTCTATCAGCCTGCAAAGACACACCTGCTGATCCAGCTTCAGAAATGATGGCGACCAGTTTCTTACCATCCATGAAGAGTTGTTTCTCGTGCATGTTGACCATTTCCATAGTCACATCCTTCCTGTATTAGCATAGAAGGGTGCATCAGCTTCCGAAAAGCAAACCAAATATTATGTTACCAGTAACCTAGCATAAACTCACGTGTTTCGTGCCTGATAAGTGACTCCTTTTCCACTGGAGGCCCTAACAAGCATACCTCGCCTCCCTGTTATTTCTGCAACATTATCAGGGCCTCCAAGCTGCAATTAAAAAAGAGAGCAGAAAAGCATGAAAATATAGGATACTAGAACCAAAAAATGAGTAGAAAGTGAATAAAAAGAAATATCACAATAACAATATATGTACATACACAACCATACATGTAGCAAAACATCATTCAATAAATACCTGATCAATAATGTCATCCAATGGATTGTTTGGAAGGTCAAAAGTACGAATTATGTCCAAAATCTTTGCTTTACGCTCTATGGCTCCTTCATATCTAACACATTTAACATAGCAGACAAAATGAAGGTTACTTCAAGATGGTGTAGAAAAACTAGCTGAGAAAGCAAATATAGAAACATAAAATAAGCAACAGAGAGAAGAAAGCAAGTGATAGACTTATATAATCACACCTTCGTAGTAACTCTGCTACATATATATGTCTTGCTTGGAGATACTCCTCTGTTTTTTCCGTGCATGAATGACAAGACCAATTGGCAGATATTGCATCGGTTACTGGTGGGACTACACATGCTGGATGTACAAGTTGACCACAACATGAGCACTGGAGCAATTTCTTTCTTTCCTACATGAAAAGATAAATAATGTACCAACAATAAGAATCAAAAACAGGTTAACATATCAACACCAAAGAGAGGCGCATATACCGCTTCTGAATTGCATATGTTGCATATCTGAAATTCGTCATCAGATTCCACAGATTCACGGCCAGAATCAGCTACTTGGTTGAACAGTAAATTAGAAATACATTAGTTAAAGCAGTAATTCAACACAAGCACATGAACTAAAAGACATCTTATTTGGACTTATTTCATCAATGAATGAGAAATACATTGATGTCACACAACTTATGCAGGAGGAAAATCAAAGAATATATAATTAATGAAGAAAATAAGGCAGTCTTCTTGCACAACTTACATTCAGATTCTTCATCACTCTCATCATCACTTGCAGCTTTCCATCTTGCAGCTTTCCTGACCCTCCCTTTAAATGAAACATCAGGTGTTGCTGAGTGCCTCTTGCGCTGAAGTTCCTTCACACTATCCTCTCCTGCCAGAAGATAAAATGCAACTCCTATCAGCGACATTGGATAATAAATTACAGACACCACAACACATAAGCCGATGAACACCTGGGAGAGATTCAGGCTTTTCTGGCAAAGGATAGTTTTCTTCAACAAATTTAAGCAACAGCTCGCGAGGTCCAGAAATAAAATCATCAAGTTCAATGCCCTATAAAGTGAGGTATTGATTGAAAAATAAATATACATTAGAATGCATGCATCGTAGGTTTAACATGCAAAAAGAAAACACACTCACATATCTTGTGACTGCATCCTCTGTTCTTGCCTCCCCTGTACTCTGAAGACCAATGACCACACACTTGTTCTCCATCAGTGCCTGCTTGGCAAGGCCTACAACAGCAGGCACCTTTGCGGACATGCAGACATACCTAAAGAATCGCTAGAATATAACAGAAGCAACAAAACATATGAACAAATTAAAGCAACCGCATAGGATCTAGTAATATCTGAATAAGTAACAAACGTGAATTGGCAAACCTGATGGCTCGCCCAGTATAGTCTCCACAACTGACTGGAACTAGGCTTCTCATCACCAAGGAATGCACTTGCAGATAGCAATTCCACCCTCAATTCAGCCCAAAATTCAGCGGCCTTTTTGTAGATCTCCTGAAAGTTATCAAATATCACAAGAGCATTAGCAGATCTTGTAGATACTTCTTATGCATAGACGCAGAGAACTACTTGATACCATCATTTTGGCCTCCAGTGGAACCTCAAGAACTTCAAATTCTGCGCCTTTATAACTCAGAGTCCGGCATACATACATGCCTCTGAAAGGTAAAATAACCTAATTGGTACAGTAATCAATTACACAAGCCATATGGAATATGCCAACTGCCAACCTCGCTTTCATGTCCATAGCAACAAGTTCTAGGGCTCCTACTCCTCCTTTATCCAGAGCACCTGCTTATAGAGTAGCATAGAGAAAGGACACAGATTAATAAAATAATGATCATGAACAAACGGATACAGTAAATATACTTGCACAAAAGAGAAATAAAAGAAGTGGCGGAGGGGAGATTGAAGGGGATGGGAGAGAGAGAATCTGGGATCAAAACAAGTAGTCTCTTGGATGACAAGAGTTGACAAGAATAAGCAGAAGCTCAAAACTCAGGGAGAGTGCATGGGAAGCATATAAATCTAAAAATCTTGAAATTTATGTTAGCAGCAACTGTTGAGTATAAAAACATCTGTGAAAGGGCAAAGGATGTCATTAGAAATTTTAATTAACCAATACTTGGAATCACTCCCTCTGTCCCATAAAATCCAACACTTCCCATTTTGGCTTGTTGCAAACGAATTACTTTTCCTTTTTCAGTAAGATCCCAATCCAAACTTAAATATGTGACCGTCAGCAATCATTACAAGGTAATAGTGAAATTGGTTTTTATCCACAAACTCCATGATTTCTGTAGTATTACAAGGCACATTATTTAGGTATTTCAATCTTAGTCAAAGACTTCTTTTAAACTACATGTCAACAAAGATTGACTTTTTTGGGGATTGATGAAGACTATTTAAATGTAACTATGTATATTTTTTCAGAAGGAATTATGAAAGGATAAAGAGGAACTAAAAGAGACTATAAAGAAATCAAGCCCAAAAGCAAACATTAAAAGGTAAACCCAAGACTCCTTGCCACACCTTACCTAAAGCTAACTCCTTGTACTACCCCGTCAAATCTTTTCTCACTACCTCCCACATTGGGAACATCAGTTACCACTACCATGCATAATGGCTGCCTTTAGGTGCAAGTTTCCTTTTGCAACTCGAAAGATCTACATTGAAGTTGACTAAACTTGCCTCAAACATATTGCTGCAGATAGTCCTCAAAAAAATTCACATCATCATTGGAAGTTATTTTTGGCACCATTGTCTTTCAAAAAAAATCAAATTATGGATCAAGACAGCATTCATAAAGATGGTTGACGAAGCCAAAAATAATCTCCATGTTTAAGTAGTTCATCTCTAAGCACAACAGTTTATTTTAGAATTTCAAACAAAGTGTGGCATGGAAGCCGTATTTCTTCAGCCAAGGCCTCCCAACTACAGCTTATGCAGAGACAGTAAACATAAATGGCAAGTTGAAAACAAACAACATTAAAGATGCAGCTAAAATTACAAGACTTTTAGACGTAGCACATTGATTTTGTGTCTCCTACTCGCTTCACCAGCAAATGAAAAGATAATGTTGTCTCAATTCAAAAAGTTATTCAACTAACACAAGATGAGAAATTTTCAAATTTTGGTGATTCACCTTTCATGGTTTCTAATTCTTTGTCACTGTAGAACTTGACGCTATGTTCTTTACAAGGAAAGAAATAGTGAAACTCTCAAGGCATTATAATTTGGAAATTATGTATCATAAAAATAGTGAAACTCTCAAGGCATTATAATTTGGAAATTATGTATCATAACTCAATCATTTTTTTCATCAATAGGAACCTTATGGGAAAATCGCAATAAGTACTACATTATAAGTATGTAGGATAAGTATTATGTGGGTAAGTAGAACGAGTATATCTACCAAGCAACAGTTGTGCCATGCTTTGTAGCAACATCATATTGATTAGAGAAGAACATGCAACCAGGGAACCCTTCCCCTAAAAAGCATAAAAACCAGTATTAATTACTCGGTGCATGTATCGGATGTGATACGCATCTCGTACACAGGTTCAGCATTTTCAAGAAATACTAGAATCTGTGTGGGGCATACATGTGTATATGCTTGTGTCATGAAATATACAAAATAGCTTAACAAAGAAACATCATCAAATCATTTAGACCTATAACAGTATAATGCATCAAAATACTTGTTGATCTTTTGTATCGCATATCCTACAAAATCATGAACGATTACTCTAGCGATATTGAGAAACTTGAGCAAGAAACAAAAGGGGAAGAAAAAGGTCTAGCAGAAACAACAGAGGAGATAAGAAAAATAGACAGGAGCAGGGGAAGAAAAATAAAGTAAATTTTCAAGACCTGATCATTTGTAGTGCCAAATGTGGAATTTCAGCTGTTTAAAACTACAAGCATAAACACACATAAATATAAATATATAGTAAATGTGTGTGTATTTGAACGAAAATATATATGTACACACCCATACTGACTTAGGTGTGCATGAAGCATTCTTTTTTAGACCTTGAAGGATTATGAACCTTAAAACTTGAATTTAAAAAATAAAAAATGAGTCAACAAGCATCCCAAGTCATACCACATCTGCACCAAGCTATACGCACCACACTGAAGTGTAATGAAAGTCACACCCACTCCAGCTAACCAGTGTCTAACTATTTATTTTCATTTATCCCCCCGGCCACACCAATTCATACCCAGTACAGATACAAACCAACTCTAGTGACTGATGACTCTGCTTCATAGCCTGTTCCCTATCACACGTTATCAACTAAACAGTTTCTCCCCCATAAGAGGCATGACAGCTTTTTATATCATATATGAAATTTGAAAAAGAACCTTCACTACCAACTGAAGATAATCA
Organism: Cynara cardunculus var. scolymus; assembly: GCF_001531365.2. NCBI lineage: Eukaryota > Viridiplantae > Streptophyta > Magnoliopsida > Asterales > Asteraceae > Cynara > Cynara cardunculus. Next base: position 4,876,319 of record NC_037534.1, on the reverse strand, counting down.
CAAAAGTTCAAGGTAAGGCATTTGCACCTAAAAATTCGCGGAAATCCTCAAAGGAAGTTCCAGCTCCCCAAAGACCAAGCCGGACCATATAACCCAGATTTCGGGGTTCTGATGCACCAGTTGCTGAACAGTAAACAACACGTGCTTCAGGAAGTCGTGCCTGATATAAATTGAAACAAGACCTCTTAGATCTTTTGGAGAATAAAAAATCATCAAATTATCCAAAATTACAAGTGCTAGAGCCTAGAGGCAATGTTTACCAAATAAAGCCGAAAAAAGCAAGTCRAGAAAAGCAGAAAACAAGGCCTCTTAGAGGCAATGTTTACCAAATAAAGCCGAAAAAAGCAAGTCAAGAAAAGCAGAAAACAAGGCCTCTTAGAGAACCTCTTGAGAATAATCACTAAATTAAGCAACACTATAAATTGTTATTTTAAAATTTTCAAGGATCAACTATGCCTATTAACTTAATATGTTGGCAACCTATTAAGTATCCACTGCATGTCACAGAGTAGAATTATGAAATCTTCGCGAGTACCAGGGATCTCCATGAGAATCCATCCTTGAAAATTTATGAAACAAGGCCTCTTAGAACCTCCTTTTATGTTGCAGCTCCTTATTTTCTGCATTTCCTTTCAAAAGTTTGTGTCCAGTTTGTATGAGGCAGTGGAATGCATATTATATTTAGGTATATTGCATATATTTCTGTGTATAACGTATACATATTTCTGTGTATAATGTGGCAGTAGAATGAAGATTGGTATATATATTTATATATATATATATATATCTACAATTCTCGCCTCCTAATCAATATAATTGTAGTTATTCACCAAACAAAAACCCTCATTTTTTAGATCAAAATGGGTCATTAATCAGGAATTTTTGTTAAAGCCGGGATCTTTCAGAAAATGGATTCCTCCGCAAGGTTCGTCCACGGAGGGTGAGTAAGGGCCTAAGATCAGGCCAAAAGGCATAGTCGATCGACAACAAGTGAATATTCCTGTACTACCCCTTGTTAGACCTCATCATTAATTTGATATATTGATAAGGTGAATACGCAGTCTATTCAATGCTAGGCTGAGTATAAGGGACTCAAAAAATTCTCTTATCGTCCTATGAACTTTAAGGTGTATGAAGTTTCATATTTGATTTTTGCGTAGAGCAAATAATGATAAGTCATCTGTTGAATCACCAAATATTCCTATTTTCAAATTAGTTATGGTATTTCTATATTTATATTTCTGCATATTTCTATTAGATAGAGGTTTATAGAAAAATGTTCCATTCATACAAAAAATTTGGGGTCTTGCTAAGATTTTTTCAAAAAAATATTTATTATCTATGTAGATAAGAAAAAATAGAAATTAATATATCTCTGTACCGTACCGACTGAACCAATGTACGCTAGGTAGCCAAGTGCGGAGCGGATAACTGCTGAAAGCATCTAAGTAGTAAGCCAACCCCAAGATCTTATAATATGTGTGTATATATTTCTGCCTCGGGGGTTAAGCCACAGACCGCCTCAAGGCACGATTCCGCCTTTTAAAACCTTGATTTTACTTGGCATAGCTGGTACTTTGTGGTTATAAACTTTATACAAACTAAAGATTAAGGGTTCAACCCTTCTTTTTGGTGGCTTCTTTGATTTTTTGCTATTTTTTATCTTTTCTTCTATTTTCTAAGTAATTTGCTTTTTTTAAATTTAAAATTTATACTATCTAGCTCTTTTATTTTGTTAGTTTGTTTCCAAACATTTTACAATAAAGAACACTATATTTAAAATCAAAATAAACTAAATTTGTTGAAATACCACTGTGTATAGTCCAAGAACATACAAACCAAATGTTTTTATAAGGCCAAGTTTTAACCCCACAAATTTCTATAATGTAATTTTTGGCCCTACTCCGTATAATGTTCAGTTGTTTCATTGAAGTTGTGTTTTATATTGATTAATCACTTAAAATTTGTTTCTATGTTTAATTGTTATATATAATTTACTAACAAAAAGGAAAACAATTATGTATTTAAAGAAATCAACCTAGCCCATCTTTTAGCATGCACTGGATCACAATAAATCCTAGCTCGGCCCCTACATACAGGCACTCCTCTATCTGGTGGTGCCTTGGGTTGGCCAAACCGCAACTCATGCACATAACAAATTCAGAACAGATACAAGGATGAGTTCAATTTCCTAGGCCCTAGCTTTCTTCCTCTAACAATATGTGCAAGCTTTGCCAATTGTTGCATCGACAGAAGTGTCTCATCTCTAAGGGAAGCTCCTCGAGAGTTTTGCTTTTTCACTCTAATTAATATTTGATGTTACCTTAGTCGTATAGTTCCGCAACTTGAAATACAAAACAATCCAGGGATAATCCCTCTCTCAATGCAACATGCAAAGAGCCAATACTCAGAAAACACTAAATGACATCCAACAAAACGTATCCCCCCCTTCCCTTAAAAAGAGACTAATAACTAACTTTCTAGCCACTTTCCACAATTGCCTTTTTAGCCCTTCTAGAGTAGACTTTCCACTCTATTGGCCTATTCACATTAGACTGAATTGACTTCTGGTTTCGTAACACTACTCCCGCCATCGAATAAAGTCTTGTCCTCAAAACTTGTATCTGGAAATTGACTCCGAATCGATGCGACATCCTCCCACGTAGCCTCTTCGATTGGCAAACCTTTCCACTGAATGAGCCATTGGTCAACAGAGTCATGGAAATCATTTACTGTGCGAGAAGCCAAAATTGCCACCGGAATAAGCTGATCAGCACTGCCTAATTCCAATTCTGGGGGTAACACTTGATCGCTTTCTGTCCGCACTGCTTTCATAAGTAGCGAAACAAGAAAGACGGAGTGGATTTTCGAAGCGCGAGGCAAATCCAAACGATATGCCACCGATCCCATTTTTTCCAAGACTTTAAAAGGCCCAAAAAAACGAGCAGCAAGTTTTTGATGAATACGCGATGTGACTGACATTTGGCGATATGGCTTCAACTTAACATATACCCATTCTCCTTCCATAAAGTCCACCTCTCTGCGCTTTTTGTCTGCATGTGCCTTTCATTGCTGCTTGGGCCTGAGCTAGGTGGAGTTTAAGTTGTTTCAAAGCTTCATCACGGTCATGAAGTTCTTGACTGACGACTTGTACATGTATCTCTCCTGGAATAAATTGAATGACAGAAGGTGGTTTGCAACCGTAGACCACTTCAAAGAGCGATTTGCCCGTTGAACTATGAAAGGTTGAATTATACCAAAACTTTGCCCAAGGGAGCCACATGGACCAATTACGGGGCTGGTCAGTAGCAAAGCAACGTAAATAAGCCTCGAGACAGCGATTAATTACTTTCGTTTGACCGTCCGTCTCGGGGTGATACGCGAAACTTATAAGCAACTTCGTACCTTGGGAGCGAAAGATTTCTTGCCAAAAATGGCTAAGAAATAATGAATCTCGATCACTGATGATAGACTTGGGAATGCCGTGGTGTCTCACAACTTCACGAATAAAGATTTCAGCAACACTTTTGGCCGTGTACGGATGTTTAAGAAGAATGAATTGGTTGTACTTTGATAGCCAATCGACCACTAGTAAGACAGCATCGAACCCTTTTGATTTAGGCAGTCCCAAGATGAAATCCATCGAAAGATGTTCCCAAATGGCTTCCGAAATATCTAACGGTTGTAACAAACCCCCAGGTAAGGTTGCATTGGCTTTGCATCGTTGACATGTATCACATTCACGAATAAACTTTTTAACTCTCCACCATGCCCGGCCAATATAGATTAGCCACCAACCTCCGGTAAGTACGATAATAACCGGAGTGCCCACCAAACGCAGATTGGTGAAATTAATGTAATAAGGAAGGAATCATCATGGAGGTACGAGAGATAACCAAATGATCCTTATAAAACAAAACCCCTTGTCGAACCGCGTACCCCGGGTGCGAATTTGGATTGACTAACCAGCTCAAAGTAATTCGTTGTATTTCTGGGTCAGTGCACGCTTCCTTTAGTAAATCAGCCCTTGAAGCCATAGTGGAGCGGAGGATAAATGGAGAAATTCTCCATAATCGGCGCGTCGAGAAAGTGCATCAGCAGCTCAACTTTCTCGACCCGGTTTGTATTGAATATCAATATTGTAGCCAAGGAGTTTAGCCACCCAATTCTGTTGGTCAGGAGTAGTGATGCGCTGTTGTAATAAAAACTTGAGGCTCTTTTGGTCAGTGTTGACGATGAAGGTGGTACCCAACAAGTAGGAACGCCAATCCTGAAAGGATAAAACTAAGGCCATTATTTCCCATTCATACGCCGATTTTGCTAAATTGCGATCACTTAAGGCTTTGCTGAAGTAAACGATGGGTTGTCCCTGTTGCATGAGAACAGCCCCGATGCCCCACCCAAAAGCATCACATTCGACAACAAAGGGTAGACTAAAATTTGGAAAGAGCCAAAACAGGAGCATGTATATCTTTCAAAGCCTCAAAAGCGCTTTGAGCAACAGAAGTCCAAAGAAAGGCGTCCTTCTTTGTGAGATCGGTTAGAGGTAGAGCGATGCTCCCATAATGTTTAACGAATTTTCGATAATATCCGGTAAGCCCCAAAAATCCCCGTAACCCTTTAATATTTTTGGGAACTGGCCAATCGACGACCGCTTCCACCTTTTTTGGGTCCATGGCCACACCGGTGCGAGAAATGATGTGTCCCAAATACTCCACCGTCGTTTGTCCAAAGGAACACTTATTCTTATTTACTACAAAATGTTTATGTAGTAACAGAGCCAAGACAGCCTTCAAATCACTTAAATGGGTTTCCCAACTTGAACTATAGATTAGGATGTCATCGAAAAACACGATGACTGATTTACGTAATAAGGACCGAAAAACATCATTCATCACTGCTTGAAACGTCAAAGGGGCGTTCATTAAACCAAACGACATGACTAAGTATTCATAATGGCCATCGTGAGTCCGAAATGTTGTTTTTTCAACACTATCGGGCCTCATACGAATCTGATTATAGCCTGACTTTAAGTCCAACTTGGAAAAAATAATGAGCACCGTATAACTCATCCATAAGTTCCTCGACCATGGGAATTGGAAACTTATCCAGGATGGTAGCCTTATTGAGAGCGCAATAATCCACACATACGCCATGTATTATCCTTCTTACGAACTAGAATTACCGGGCTTGAAAAAGCGCTTTTACTTGGGCGGATCATTCCCAAGGATAGCAACTCACGGACTTGACGTTCAATTTCAGCTTTCTGAATGTGGGGATAACGATAAGGACGCACACTAATGGGTTGTGGAGAAAGCAACACAATAGCATGATCATGAGCTCGGGACGGAGGAAGACCCGTTGGAGCTTGAAAAACAGCCGAAAAGGTGTCTAAAAGCTTCTGTAAATCAGTTAATTGAACAGAAGACAGACCTGGAGTATCGATTGAAATCGCGAACAAGGAGAACCCGGTAAGAGAATGCATTCCCGATGGAGCCGTTAAGCAGGTCTGAAGTGATTCTGTAGGTGGATGGGCTGAAGTTAATCCCTGAAGTTGAACATGGGTTCCCTGATGCGTAAAACGCATCCAAGCCTGGTCCCAATTATGGGTGACCTCTCCAAAGGATCGTAGCCACTCCATTCCCAATACCATATCCAAATTTCCAGTATCGAAAACTAAGGCATCCACCAAAAAGGAACAAGTGCCCAACACAATTGACAGTTGACAACACCTATGATTGATGAATACTCTATGGCCATCACCTAGCTGAATATAGAGACCATCAAACTGAGTTGAAGAGAAACCCAGTGACGTTACCAACCGTTGAGAGATGAAATTATGAGTTGCCCCAGTCTACCAAAATAAGTAAAGGTATATCAGAGATAGTACCTTCTAATTTTAACGTTTTACCTCTAGAGATTGTGGAACAGGCTCCAAACAACTCCAATAAAGCACAAAAAAACCCCTGGTCTGAAACTTCATTTGGAGAAAAACGTGATGGTGACTCTTCTTCAACGTTACATAATTCCCCTTCATCGATCTCGTATTCATCATCTCCTAACAGCAGGACGCGCAATTTCCCTTCTGGACACTTGTGCGCGGGACCGAATTGTTGACCGCAACGAAAACACAAACCCTTCTTACGACGGTCCTCCCACTCCGTTCGCGTAAGAGAGCGAACCCCACAGTCGCGATGCAGAACTTGAGAGAGCTCCGATGGTGTCGTTGCAGATGGACGAGAAGGCGGAGAACGAGTCGCATCGTTTTTTATATAAGACGCCTTATCGTCGTGTGGTACAATTGGAGGCCCACAAACATTGGGCTGGCCCAACTGAGAAGAGTGATTCCTATGAAACCCTACACTCAACCCACCCCCATGATAATAGCGAAAATGGGATTGAGAAACAGTTAGAGGTGTCCGCGGTCCGGTTTGGCCGGTTTAACCTCTCAGACCACAAACCAAACCGTAATGGCGGTTTATAAAATTTTCAAACCGAGCGGTTTGACATCAAATGTCCAGACCAGTCAAACCAGACCATGAAAAGGCAGTCTGGTCTGACCGGTTTAGGCGGTTTGGGCCTTTGATGGACTTTAAATGTTAAACTAAAAAAACATAATAATTTATAATTTTAGATTAAATATCCATTTTGTTTATGTTAGATGTTAGACTTTATGTTGGGCTTAGCGATATATTTGAACTATAGTCCATAAGTTAAAAAAGTTGGACTTGCTAATATTAAAATAAATAATTAAATTATATATATACATATATGGCGGTCGGTTTGGTCCAAACCGCCCAAAAAATGTTCCAAACCGCAGACCGGACCGGACCGGACCGGACCGCCCGATTTTACTATTTTCCAAACCAAACCAAACCGCCAAAAACGGTCCGGTTTGACTTGGTTCGGCCGGTTTGAGCGGTCCAACGGTTTTTTTGAACACCCCTAGAAACAGTGACCGATGACGGACGAAGCATTTCTTCTACATATTTCGCCAGATACATCGCATCCAATCGGGATTGAGGTCGATGGAGACGAACCCAACGTTTGACATCCTCACGTAAGCCCGCGAGAAAATAGCCTAATGCCAAGACTCGGGCAATCTTGGAACCAATGACAAGAGATACTTGAAATCATCAATGTAGTCGTGAAATGAAGTAGCCTGTTTAATTGTGGCTAACTGCTCAAAAGGATTTTGGATTTCAAGGCCGCTAAATCTCTGTAGTAATTCAACTTGTAATTGATCCCAAGTAAGAGATTCATGAACCTGCTAACAATGATAAACCAGTGTTGAGCTACTCCCACCATGCTCAACTGGGCTAAACGAACTCGAACATGAGGAATAATACTATTGATATCGAAATACAGCGAAACCTTCTGGATCCAGCCTTGAGAATCATAGCTATAAAACTCCGGAAGTTTAATTTTCTATATTGCCCACGGAAGGCCTCCCGAAGGAGATAGAGAAGTCTGACCCGAACTAGAAAACAACCCCGAAGAAGCACCCCCCTTTGGTGACGAAGGAGAATCGCCAAAAAACGTACCTGGACCACCCTGCAGAACGTGGTTTTGCTGTTTCATCCATCCCAGCATCAGTTGACGAAACTCACTGGCCTCAGCACAATCCAGATCTAATACAGAAATCGCCGATTTGATTTCCAACAAATCAGCTTGCAATCGCTGAATTTGCTCATCCTGTTGTTCAAAACAGGCTTGAACAGAACATGTCTCCATGTGTCCAACAGATCACAGGGCAAGCCGGACCAATGATAAGAAAGGAAAAATAAAAGAGATGATCGAAAGAGCTTATGGGAAAGTATACTGGCGGAATTATGAGTAAGCAGGAAATACAAAACAATCCAGGGATAATCCCTCTCTCAATGCAACATGCAAAGAGCCAATACTCAGAAAACACTAAATGACATCCAACAAAACTTATCCCCCCTTCCCTTAAAAAGAGACTAATAACTAACTTTCTAGCCCCTTTCCACAATTGCCTTTTTAGCCCTTCTATAATACACTTTCCACTCTATTGGCCTATTTACATTAGACTGAATGACTTCTGGTTTCGTAACAGTTACCAACTTGTTTTTATTTTCTCTTAGGTACTTGGGACATCTAGTTACCAACTTCTTTTCAGCAGAATTATGTCAGCTTCTCCATAAAAAAACAGAGGGTTCTATGCTTGCCATAACGACCTTCTAGACAACACTCAAAGCTAATTAACAATAATAATAGATAAGGGTTTTCAAGTTCCTTTACAAACTAAAATAGCACGTGCTTTGAGGATTTCAAGTGAAAATAAACCTGAATTCAAAGAACCGCTTTAGGATATCTAGTTACCACCTTTTCAACAAAATTATGCCATTAATCTTCTCCATCAGGAAAATAGAGGGTGCTATGCTTGCCATAACAATCCTCTAGACAACATTCAAAGCTAGTTAACAATAATAATAGGTAAGTTTTTTCATGAACTAAAATTAACAGGTGCTTTAAGGATTGGTGTGAGAATAAACCTGAATTTCAAGAACCGCTTCACCCGTTCGTGTTGGTTGTCCTCCAGCTTCAGGTACCAAATTTTTGGCCTTGTGGCACTACAATCAAGCAAATGATCTCAAAAGTGTAAAGAGATATCCAAAACCACTTAAGTGATACACATTTTTTCCTCGTCTCTTTTCTCCTTTGGGTTGGGGAAGAGAATCTCTTACACCTTCCAGTTATGTTACTGGATTGCCAATCGAATTCATATTTTTATCAAATATCAAAAACCTTGTCTAGCCACAGTTTCATTCTAACAATATCACAATATATGAACAAATGTACACAAATCATATCAAGATGTTCTTATTGTTCCAACTAAAATGTACACAACTCATATTGCCTCCAAATTCTACTCAGTTGAAACATCCAGTCCTAGATCTGTTACAAATTTGGTTATGCGAAAATAACCATTACGGACAAACATAATATGTAATTTATTTGGTTATTATCGGATCAAGAAAACGCAAGTCATATGCCAGACATGAGTCTTTTTGCTTTCTCCGATCTTTTTTTATACTAAAATTAGACAGTGTGGGTGTTTATCCAATCAAGTGGCTACTTCAAATCTGCTTAATATGCCTTGAGGGCTAGAAGGCCCTTCAGCCGCTGAGATCTACTCAATACTTTCTAGAGGCAGAAGTGATTATGAATGTCATCAGTTTGTATGCTGAATAAATTTGTTAAAAACAATTTGGGAGGACCCAAAAGTTTTCATTAAAGAGATTTGATTGGCAGAAGCTTCATTTAGAAGAAGACATGCAGATAAAGACAGTAGCACAATTGGAACTATGCACAGAAGTTGTGAGTATGTTAGTAAGAATCAAACAAGAAGGTTCAGGATTTCTATTAGCTTATGATTTGATAGTTGTGCTCACTTCCTATAAATATGCTTCTAACCACCTTCATAAGTGGCCATACCAACTGGAACAAAGGGTATTTTGACATACACAGAACTTGAGGTCATACTAAAGGATGTGTGTGATGACACAAAAATAGGGTTTGACAGAAATCCACATTAAGCATGGTGTTACCATGAGCAAATGGTCAAAACACCTTGGGACTAGATGGTTGATCCAAAAGTATATACTCAAAACTCAAAAGTACGTTTAATGACCAAAAGTAAAAGAAAGCGATTTGGATATCAAATGGTAAATTAGTAAGGCATCACAAAAAGATAAAGGAATGAAAGGAAACTGGAAGTTGCAGAAATGGATGCTTAGATGACCTGTGATCGGTGTGATCGGACCATGCTGGAAAGGATACCGACCGAGGTATTACAGGGGAGCCGGAAGTTGCGCATATCACTATTTAAATTGAGAGAAGGGAGATAAAGGGTAAGGGTAGACCCGTTACCGTTATGTTTCAACACATTGGATAAGGTACGGGTAAAGAAAACTATATCCATGGATAACGATATCTTTAGTTATCTATTGACCGTTAGGCGTTAAGATATATAAACACACATATATACGACGTATATTAATGTGTAGCTGTAATCGAATTTTCGTTTCTATCCATTGAGTAAAAGAGTTCATGATGATTAAATGAGTTACAAGACGGGGCCGGCAAAATAAATACAACAAAAGAAATGTTTGAATTTCCATATTGTTATTTAAATATTACATTATAATTTATATTTAGAACAACATAATGATGCTTATTGGAACAAATTATATATAGAATAATTACTATATTCATGAATTTATATTACATTTATATATTTGGTGTTTAAAAATATTATTTGTAATTCAAAATGAGCTTTTTACTGTTTACCAACTACTCGTTTATTACCTGTTATACTAATGGGTAGGAATGGATATGGATAAGAGTTCTATAACATGGATAATTACCTGTTTCGTTACCCACCATTTTAAATAGTTAGGGTAACGGAATAACCCTCACCCTATACATACCCTACCCATTGCCAGCCTTATCCCCTAGCTGATTTGGACACATTTATAGCAGACATATGGCGGCTCCGATAAGACAGGATATCCTACAGTCAAGGAGGGAGGGGGAGGAGGGGTAAAATGCAAGAGAACGTGGGATGAAAAACTGAGGATAGACTTGAAGTCTTAGACATTTTCAGTCTTAGACATTTTCAAGGACATAACCTCTAATAGAAGATCTTAGAGGCACAAAACTAGGATAGCAGGCTAGAGTATAGGAACTTGTAGGTTCTAAGGCACTTGTTGATGTGCTACTACTTGCTTAGACTTCAACAATTAGGATTTAAATAAGACATATGATAACTCATTCCTGGGATTACTAAGTTAAGTTAGAGAGGTGCTTGCTCAATTGCTTGAGAAGACTTCTTTCTTTCTTCAATCGAAATACTATAAGCTCTTATTATCATAGCACAAATAGGATATAATAAAGCATAGTAGACGAGAGGGAGGCAGGGAGGGAGTTAGAGAGGTTGGGTGGGACCGTGGGACTTTGGGAGGGTTAGAGAGTTGTGTGATAGGTCATTGGTGTCCTACGTTATATGAGTTGTGTAATGTCTCATACCTTTTCTATGTTATATTGTACTCTTGGTTATATAATGCATACATTCATTTAGTCTTGCTTCTTTTCAAAAATTGTTTTTTTCAAAAATTGTTGGTTCGGTAACTTCAAATTTTTGTCCAAAGCATTTCTGGCAAGCTTTGAATTACTCATGTCAAAACCGTTTTACACACACTAGTCTTCATGGAAACCGTCGCTCTACCCTTTGGGGTAAAGGTTAAGTTTGTGTACTTCCCACCCTCCCAAACCCTACCTCCAAGTCAGATATGTTGGGTTAGTTGGGTTTTGACTTCAAAGCTCAATTCATAAGAAAAAGGATTAATATCCTATATATTTACTATATTATCAAGCATTAACCTCATGTTCTTACAATTTAAGGTTACAACTTAAAAATGCATACATACAACTTCTTAAAGCTCCACATTTGAACTCCATAAAACTAAACAATAAGCACATTTGATTGACATATTGAATAAATGTTGAGCCCGATTGGACTTTTGGGGGGGCGGGCATGGGTAAAACAATACTCATTGTGGAATTGATTAACAATATTGCCAAAGCTCACGAAGGTGTATCCTACTAATAAATTACATTCTTATGTTTACATCTAAAATATTTAAATTATAATATAATTTTGAATTAAGCAAATTATGCCAAAAAACAAGAAATTTTTAATTTCACACTCATATTGATATATTTCTTCGGGTTCTTTAGCCAGATCTTCAAATTTAGCAAGCCTTGTTCAATCACTAACAGTCAGGCTAAATCAAATAGGCATATACATTGCAAAATGAGTGTCTGGTTCCAATCAACAATGTGTAATAAAATACAGCAAATGGTTATGTTTTACTTGAACAAAGAGCCCTATGACTCGATCATAAAAGTGATCGCTAGTAAAACGGCAAAATATGGTTGGTACCTCATCAAACACGATAAGTCCATCATAATCTAATCCACACCACTGCACAAGCTGCTGCAATCGAGAGCGACCCTTCTCAGAAGAAGCTATAAGACTGCTATATGTCAAGAAAACAACACCATCTCTAATCCCAACAGATTTGGAATCAAGCTTGGAATAGGGAAGTTTGTTCAAAGCATGCACTGCAAGCAAAAGACAATTAAGCAAATCTCTGAATTCTAAACAATAGGGTAAGCAAAAGAGAAAACAAAGTAATAGATCCTTATGTACATTCAGCTTAAAGTTGAGTCATGCAATACCCCTGAACTTCAGAAGGTCAAGTAAGCATGAAAGGCAGCCAAAGGCACATCCTTAAAGCTATGACAGCAAAATGTTAGGTAGAAAAGATAAAATAGTATCCATCCACTGCTTTATTTAAAATTTGTAGACATTAAAACAGACCTACAAGCATCCATTTAGTTTTGCAAGTGGAGGATATATAATCTGGAGCAGTGAAAAGATTGTGCAGGACTAAAAAGTACGGGTCATATTTATTACACACCCATCATACATGCACACAGACAATATATCTATATCTATCTATCTATCTATCTATATATATATATATATATATATATCACTAATGCCAACTAAAATATTCAATGCCTACGAAAGATAAAAATTGCATAAAGTAACACAAAAGGCGGATATGGTGCTCACTCAAACAAACAAAACTACATCAATACCTTCAATACATGTTGCTCCCACATCATCCAAATCTCTTCTTGCATCAAATTTCAAGTCTGAACCAACAGAAATCCACCTAGAATCATCACAATTTGCATTATCAAAATGAAAAATAGAACATGCATTGTCTATCGGTCGAAGAACACTCTGACAACATCACGCATAAGCAACCACCAACCAAGATCTTACAATGCTTTTCTCCTCCCATGGTGCCAATTCTCCCAAATTAGTCCTGCAATTGTGCGTCCTTTGCCAACACCAGCTCCATCTCCAAGAAAAAATCCTGCTCTGGTGCCGTTTTCGAGATGTTGCAGGTGTCTCTGTGAAGAAAACAAAGTACAACGCACAGCAAGCATAAAACAACTAGAAGTTCACACTTAAGTCAAGAAAGCAACCTGACAAGCATAAACTAGTGTCTCGATCTGCAGGCATGATAATGCTTTTGAAGTTTCCAAGTAATCCTTCGTTCGAAGATCATATGTGGGTTCAGGTGGCTGCACTGCAGATAAGGAAGAGGTTTCCACAATAGGATCTGGATGTGGAGGACCAATAGACAGCTTTGGTGGGCGCTGCATTTCAACAAAGTATAGATATAATCCCAGAGAATAAGAAACCACACGCGTAAAGTATGTCTCTGATTCAAATTTGCATGCCAAGGCACAGAAGTTCATGAGAAGAGTTCAAGAGAACGATGACGACTCACATAGTCCGTAAACGTTTCTCCCACAACACCTCCACCATCTTCTTCTCGTTCCACTTCAATGGCAACCTGAAAGGGTTTAACTCAACAAGTGAAACATAGAGTGAAGGAAAAACAAACCCCAAATTAGGAAATCGGGAACCTAGGCTAAGACTGTGACTCCATTCTGTTGTTTCTTATGATCTTTAAGGTCAGATGCATTACACACAACAGGTTGTGGACTTCCAGTATCCTCCTTTCATGAAAATTCCCCTACAATACTCTTTCAGAACATATACATGCTTCAAGAGTCAAGATCAAATTAACACTAACCATGACACTTGCCATTGACTTTTCTATATTAGTTTTGTGTTTAATCCTTCTAAAAATCAACCTTACTGACTAGTTACCGGTGTCTCTAAGTATAAGGATGCAAAACTGTATAGATAGGGGATTCGTTCCCATCTTTCAGAAGACAAGGAAATGATAACCATAATGATTCAACTTGCATACAGTACAACTTGCGCCGGCCAAATCTCTGCTTTGCTCTGGATGAACGAACCAAGGGGGTGATAAATTGACAACACATACAGACATACTATTCTATCATGGACCATTTTTAAACCAAACCAAATCATACGTGGACATTATATCCCACCCGAGGTGGGTCGCCGGGGGTGCGGGTAAGATGTATGCAAACCTACCTCTACCCTAATGAGTAGAGCAGTTGTTTCCATGAAGACCTTGACTAGTGAAAAGTGTGTGAAAGGGAGAAAGACAGAATATGCTAAATTTTGAAAATCTAGATATGAGTGAGTAATAGCAATATAAATAGAAACAGATAAAGACGGACATGATAAATTTTGAGAAACTAGATGCAAGTAAGCAATCTCAATATAAATAGAAGCAAGTACAGGGAAAACAATGTGCGGAGACTACACAACCCTTGTCTAACTTAGGGTTCTGGTAATGTAACTAGTAACTCACTGACACCATCCCATGCCCTGTACAAATGGGCATAAGAAGCAGCTGAGTTACAAATACTCCAAAGCATGAACATTCAAAATTATGTTTAGCTTGTAAGTAGCTTGTCAACACATTCTCTTGGTTTGTATCTGATTTGCTTTTCAGAAGATTTACTACAACAGTACGATATAGTGGTAGACTATAACAAAGTGCTCCAAGAGTCGAAGAGAACAGTCTGCATAGTGTGTGGTGGGAGATTTCAATTTGCGATATATGAAGGGGTAAAAATAAATCAGGAAATTCAATCAGTTGTCTCACACTGACTGCAACAAGTAAATTAGGTCAAAATTGAAGAAAAGGATATGCATATATCGAGACAACATAACTTGCTAATAATGATATAGGTGAAGAAAAGGAAGGATAGGTGTATATTAAAGAAAAACCTCGTTGACTTCCTCCGGAGGAGGAGGATAGAACTGCTTAATCCGCGAGAGATCAACCGCCAGTTCCATTTTGCACTGAGGGCAGGCGAATCGGGATAAACCATGAGGGACATTAAGAATGGCCTTGCAGTTGGCACACGGAAGCTGGATCTTACTCGGATCGATGCCATGGGCCGGCACCTGTGAAGGGGGACGCATCAGCTCCGGAGGCAGCATCTGCGGCAACTGGCATGTAGGACATACAAACTCAGTCAGGCCGGGACCGACCGTCAATATCATTCGGCAACCGGCGCAACGAACTTGGCAACCGCCAGTAACAGCGGAACTAAGAAAGGGTGGTGGTCGTGAGGGGGGTGGGGGTGGGGGTGGTGGAGCGAGTGGGAGAGAAGGTGAAACCGGTGGCTGCCCCATTCACTGTATCCAGATGCTACTCCACCGGTTAGCGGAGTTGGGTGGCGGAGGAATCGTTAAAAGGAAAATGGGTGGGGGGAATTGGAGGAACGGGAAGGGTCGCTGGAAGCGGCAAAAAGGATTTGTCTGTGATCTAATTGGCGCCTATCCCCCATGATCCCCAAATTTACTTGTACATGACAACAGAGCATCCCCCATCATTTGTCCTTTCTTCTATGAATCGAATTCAAATCATTAATTGTAATATTATAAACAACCCAATTTTTCAATAGATTTTGTAATTTATGCTTAGATGTATAATTAAAAAGAGTAAACTTATTTTCTTGATTTTAATGCCTACAGTTATTCGTTGCTTGGTTTTGATCATCCAAAACATTTCACTTGCTGCTACTAATCCATTAAATTTTAGTTTTTCTTTTGCCTTCTTTTGTTATTTTCTGTTTTTTTTTTATTTTCTTCAATAAAAAATGGAACCTAGCTTTTAACATAAATTTAGTAAGGTGACGAAGATTTATTAACTCAAAAGATGGTGAATGAAAGTGTTGGGGGGAAGGCGGTTTGAAGACGTCGAAGAATGTGGTTAGGTGTGATTGTTGGGCCGGGAATGTGGAAGGTGATAGGTGTGATTGTTGGGCCGGGAATGGGGAAGGTGACACAAGGGGTTCCATTTTCTACCTCAATTATCTCTTTCTCATCCTCATTCTCATTACTACTCAATGTCTCCATCTCTTCAACACAATCAAATATCACTCCCTTGGTTAGTCTCATAGAAACGATTAAAACAAATTGTGTCGGGTTTCGAGGATAAATGTAAATGGGGTCTCAAAGTTTTTGATTTTTTTTTGTAAATGTCTAATTTGTAACGTCTTTTATGATAAAGTGTGTTTGACTTTTATAGGATAGAGATTGGTACATATGTTGGACAAATCATTTCTCTCACGTTGTAACTTTTTTTTACATTCCGGTTGTAACTTTTTTAATGGTAAAGTATATTTGTTTTTTTTTTTTTTTGTCTTTTAATATCATGGATTTAATAATGATTATTAGGTTCTTAACTAAAATATATAAATGTTGGCTTTTGTTTGGTACGCCATACAGGACGGGACGGGTTAGGACAGGACTAATCGTCTGTCCTTATGTTTGTTACGACTAGGACGGGACATAACAAGACTGTTAAAATGACCATATTATCCCTTAATTTTGTTCAATGTATACAATGATTGTAAATGACAACAAATCAACCAAAAATATATTTAAATTATTTAATCTATGATATCAATATTTTTTTTAACATTCCAATACCACATATAAATAACATTTGTCATACTATAAATTTTAAAAAACACGCATAATTTAAAAAGTTTAAACACAACAATTGTAAATTACATTTGTCACACCGTCTTCAAAAGTTTAACATTTCAAGAATGGAGGCTGGAATCGAGAATGGAGGTTGTGGAAGAAAAGAAAAAGGATGCAACTAAATTAGGTTTGTATTTTGATATCAAATAATAAGGCAATGTTGTAATCTCAAATTTAGTCTCATATTGCTCTACCTTTTTTTGTGGAACAAAAACAACTCAATAATAGTCCCACCCAATCTTACTTGTGTCTCATGTTGTCTCATCTCATTTTTGTCTCATGGCACACCAAACATTGGACTATTTATTTTTGTCCTGTCCCGTCTCATGCAAAAATCTTTTAATGTTTTTTCATATAATTGTTAGCTTTATTTGCATATTGGACTATTTAACTAACAGTTAGATTGTAAAATGATATATCAAAGTTTTAGCCCGACCAACCCACAAACCCAACCAGCCCCAGAACCCAATCAACCCAAACTATTTGCGTTAGTTTGGGTTGTACTTTTGTTTCGGTTTAGTTGAGAATTTCTAAACCGTAAATATTTAGTTGGATTGTTCAAATATCATTAACTCTATCAACTCAACCCTAGTGCAACCATACGTGTAACTGCTATGTTTTGGGATTGGGTTGGAAAAAACAATGATGATTAATGTAATATTTACTTTGTAACAACTCTTTTTACTACGACATTTAAATCTTATTTTTAAATCACCTAAATAAATAAAATAATGATATTAACAAATCCCAAGTATTCACATCGCATGAAATATCGATTATTTAAATGTAAGGACATTTTGGTAATTTTATAAAGAAAAATTACCAAAATCGGATCAAATATGCATTTTATAAATCTCAAAAAAACTTGCTGAAATTTTCAGAAAGTTATTGTGACCAAAGTCACAATTTAAGAATATCCCGGCTATAATATAAGTTATTGAAACATTAAATATTTAACAATTATATTAATCCTTGAGCAATAAGCATTGCCATAGCAGGTGTATATGTTGCTGCAGCACTGGACACTGGATATTGGCACACCTAGCTCAATCTCGATGAATTTATTGAAAAGTCAAGTTTTGGAGGATGACATCTTCTAGTACTGATAGCAGGCGATTTAAATGGAAGATGTCATCGCAAAGATATGTACTAAGGCATCTTTTCTTACCCATTGGTTAATAACCAATGGGTATTACCCACTAATACTTTTGATTCCCTCTTGCTAGTATATATAAGGGAGTAGTCTTTTGTTTAGTAGTAACGTTTTTAATATTTTGAACAATATTACTTTGTCATCAAGAACAAAGCTTCATCTAAGCCTTGGGGTCCTTGTTAGTTTTTAATATCATTTTTGCAAGTACTTTTAAGTGTTTTTCGTCACTGTCAGTTGCTACAATAACCTTTCCAGCTTTATCTTTACTTTTTGTGCATAAATTACTTTTACATCATTTACGTTCAGTCATTTCCATTTATGTCGTTTACTTTTAAGCACTTACATTCAGTTATGCTAGACTAAATACCTTAGTTTGGGTGTAAGTGAAGGTTGTGAAATTACGCCAAGTGTTAGTCGATGGTTGTTTTGCTAATAGCAATTTATTTTGTTAATCACAATGGTATTAATATTTCATCTAGTAATTTTTGACAAATTGACACATGTTATTTTATTCAAATGAGTTGGACTTAAAATTAAGACAACGCCAAGTGCACTTCCAACATATGGGTTGCAAAACCATATGAAAAGAAAGGCAAGATTTGTACTAGTTTGAGATTGATGCATCACCAAATGGACTTCCAACATATGGTCTAATCTGCACTTCCTTAAAACAATATTTGGTTTTACTTACCATTATTACTTCCATTGCACGATACTTGTAAGCCATGTATACTTGCATGATTTACTTTTTATTATAGCTTTTGAGGGTATAGTTATCCAGACACCAAGTTTTTGGCGTCGCTGCCGGGAATTTTTAGCCAAAAAGAGTTTTTCTTTAAGTTACTTAAAATTTGATTTTTCTACCCTTGAGTGTTTATTTTTAGTGGTTTATGCAAAGGATACCTCATGGGACTATTTTTGAGTTAGATCCGGACATTGAAAGAACCTTTAGAAGAAGAAAAAGGGTACAAAGAAATTTGTTGTCTATTCTAGCTACTCCTGAAATGGCTCAAGTCGAACCTGATCCAATACTAATTCCTGAGGAGGAGGTTATTAAGCTTGCAAATTCAAGGATTGTTGGCATCATGGACTATACTATTCCAATGTTAAATCAATTACATCCTGGAATATGAAGGCCCACTATTAATGGTGACCACTTTGAATTTATGCCCATCATGTTTCACATGTTACAAACAAATGGTCAATATGTTGGATTACCATCTGAGGATCCTCATTTGCATCCTAGATCTTCTATGGATGTCATTAATTATGTCCATCTTAATGGAATTTTTGATGAAGCCTTAAGGCTGAAATTATTTTCTTTTTCATTAAGAGACAAAGCCAAAGTGTGGTACAACTCTTTGCCACCAGACTCAGTCACCACATGGAATGAGATGACTAAGAAGTTTTTTAAAAAATATTTCCCCCCAACCAGGAGTGCCAAGTTCAAAAATGAAATTTGTCTTTTTAGACAAATGGATGATGAAGCAGTGTTTCATACTTGGGAAAGGTACAATGAATTACTAAAGAAATGCCCACGTCATGGCATACCCTACTACATATAGCTTAAAACATTTTACAATGGTATTGATACCACTGCCAAACAAATGTTAGATGCTACTGCAAGATGAGCCTTTACTTCTAGTACATATAATGATGGTTTTGGAGAAAATTTCTAACAACAATGGTCATTGGGCAGATCCTAGAGCAATAGTGCCCCAAAAGAAGACATGAATTCATAAAATAGATCATTATACTACTCTTACAGCACAACTAACAACAATGACCAACTTGTTGAAAAACTTGGTTGTCCCTGCTGCTAATACTGTTGCTACTGTAGTTATTTCTGAAGCTTTACCTGTTTAATGTGTGTATTGTGGTGAAGGTCATACTTTTGCCCAATATAGGCTTAACTCTGAATCTGTGAATTTTGTGCACAATAGACATGCCCAATTTTCAAACACCTACAACTCAAGTTGGAAAAACCATCCTAATTTCTTTTTGGAATATTCCATGTTTAAACCCATCAATTGTAAAAGAGCAAAGACAAGGTTTTCAACCAAATGTTTCTTAAAGTCAACCTGCTCATTTTCAACATTAGTCTAATTTTCAAACCAAGTCAAACCAGCAAGATGATTCATATAACTCATTGGAGGCATTGTTGAAAAGTTTTATAAATCAAACCAACTCAGCAATGAATCATCAAAATGCTAACATTAGGACTTTGGAAACAGAGATTGGTCAAATAACACTAGAGTTGAGGAACAGACCTGTTGGAACTTTACCTAGTGACACTGAGATCCCTAAGATACTGACCAAAGAACATGTAAAAGTTGTGCCCTTAACAAGTGTAAAAGATCTAGTAGAAATTCCAAAAAGGGACACTGAAGAATCTGAACCAATTGCTACAGCAATACCACCTGTTGCTGCAGCAACCCCCCTGTTGTTTCTAAACCTGCAGAAAACCAAGGATCTGTACCCATGCCAAACATTGTTTTTTTCCTAGTGAAACAGAACCAACAACCATAAAGTCAAGTCCAGATAGTGTTGTCAAAGGTCCACCACCTAAAGACCATGTTGATACACCACCATCCAAACCAGCAGATAGTACCCCTATTGTGCCTACTGTAAAAAATATTAAGAAACCAGTGATTAAACCAGTTCAACCCTATGTTCCTTACCCACAGAGGTTAAGAAACCAGAAGGAGGAAGTTCAGTTCAAAAAGTTCTTAGATGTATTCAAACAATTGCACATAAATATTCCATTGGTGGAGGCAACCGAGATTATGCCAAGTTATGCCAAATTTCTGAAAGATATCTTGAGTAAGAAAAAGAAATTGATTGAATATGAGACCGTGGCCCTTATTGAATGATGTAGTGCCCTCTCGTCAAAAAAACTCCCCACAAGATTAAAGACCTTGGAAGTTTCATAATTCATTGTTTAATAGGTGGGAAACATGTTGGAAAAGCCTTGTGTGATTTAGGTGCTAACATCAATCTTATGCCCTTTTAAGTGTTTAATACCTTAGGGATAGGAGAGACTAGGCCAACCAATATTACCTTATAATTGGTTGATAAATCCATAGCATTTCTCAAAGGCAAGATAGAGGATGTGTTAGTACAAGTGGACAAATTCATATTCATTGCTGATTTTATAATCCTTGACTTTGAGGCAGATAAAGACACCCCTATTCTGTTAGGAAGACCCTTTCTAGCCACTAGTATGACCCTTATTGATGTCTAAAAAGGAGAGTTGACCATGAGAGTGCAGGACCAAAATGTCACTTTTAATGTTTTTAACTCTGTGAAATATATTGAGGAGAAAGAGGACTGTTTTGGGGTTGGTGTTATAGAGTCATGGTGTCATGAGGAAGCTTTGGAGAAAATCCTAGGTGAAAAGAGTGAATCATCTAAAGATAGTGGTGATGAGGATAGTGATTTAGAAGGTAGTGATGAGATGTTGCAACAAGCTGCAACATATGAGCTGTTAGAAGATGAATCTAAACAGAACCCATTGCCATCCACAGAATCCCCACCAGACTTAGAATTGAAGCAACTACCTGCCCACCTTAAGTATGCATTTTTGGGAGAAGATAACAAGCTACCTGTGATCATTTAATCATCACTAGAAGGGAAAAAAAAAACAAGAACAACTAGTAAAAATGCTTCAATCCCGTACCAAAGCAATAGGTTGGACCATCTCTGATTTGAAGGATATAAGTTGTAACATCACGATTACACTAAAATAAATAAAAAAAAAATTCAGGAATATTTAACCGATCAAAAAAAAAAAATTCACCCAAAACCAAGACGGGATACAATTTCTAATTATCCACCAAAAGTTAAGTTTAGTTTGACCGATAAGTCAAACATCATTTGAAAATAGTTTAAACAACTTACAAACTAAGACTTTTACAAACCAAAAGTTGGGACAATAGTATAACTACCCAACATACGAGTAATAATTACCAACTCGAAACATCAAAAACCTACGAAACCTGTACCAAAAGTTACTTCCAAATCTTCTATGTGTCAACCGAAAGCTAACCTTCATTGCCTTTATCTCGACCCGTATCGATTCTTCCTGAGATTTTTAAACTTAAGAGGGTAAGCGAATCGCTTAGTGAGCATATATCAAAGCATAAAATTAGATGTAATATACATATCTTAACAAAAGAATTAGGAGGCAAAACTGATTAATCTCTAGCTTTCAAATTTTGCTGAAACATAACACGTATAAAATTAACAAAACCATAACGACTCACTGATCCTTAATATGTCAAATGAAAACTTACTGATTCGTAATTAAACCATAAATGAGTACATAACATACCTTACAAATTTGTAATTAAAAATTGGAATCAACGGGTTACATGTATGATTTCGGTACCGGATCAAATCAACGTATCAAGAAGCCATACAACTCACAAAGTACTTAGCGTCAATGAAACCATATCGATCATAATAATTCAGTAGCATGATCAACAAGAGTAGAGTAAATATGTGCACCACACCCCTTCTTCATCTACTGGGCCCGTGCAAATTACTCACACTCGACTCCTTACCATTCGGGATACGTGAGTACGACAACCGGTATGCCACACCCAACCTCTCTTTCCTTGGGATATGTGGACATACACCATGCTACGACATATCACACAATGTAATACACGTAGATCATGGTTTACCTATAGACAAAAAAAAGGTCTCGGATCTAGACTCGATCGACATCTCGGAATGAACAACAAATACCAATTCAAGACCATGGGACTCGACACACTCAAGATATTCAATAACACATGCAAATTTATCTAACAAACAGAAGAAAAATAATATATGTATATTACACATAAGTACGCGTTCGATATAAACTCACTATGTTTCGATATGATTCAAACCGACGCGGAAATTTCCATTTCCGACCCAAAAATGGAATTAGCCCATGCCAAGATCCAGATATCCTTTTTAATACCCCTGGAGTGCACATTTCAAATTTCATAAGCAAACAATAAAGCATTTCCAAGTTATGGCTACACAAACTTTGACTATCCTAGATTGACTTCTTTATGCACCAAGGTCACTTGCAGACCTGTTTTGCATATCTTAGACCCATTTTCATGCCATGACCTCAAAATACCAAATAAACTAGACTCGCATATCTAACCAATTCAACTGACCTTATGTCATTTGGATTTTCTTACGATTTTATACAAAATTTTAAAGTATGCGCATTTACATAGTCATTTCACTCGAAAATCTTCATTTTTGCATGTTCTAAAAGCCCATACAGCTCCAAATTTCATATTTTCAACGTAAACTAACATATTTTAACTATTTTTAGCAAAACTTCATGAAATCTTGCATAATTTCTCATTCCATAACCTATATCCATGAGTTGTACCATATGTTTCAATACTTGCACATTTTGATCATAAGTTTATAAAAGAATAAATTACTTGAATTTATTCATCTTTACCAATATAAACATGATACATTACCATATTCTAACAAGAAATACACTTATTTATTAAAATCCATACCTATCATAGATCCGATTATACGGTAATAGCAAGAAAACATAAACTAATCACCATCTAACATCAATATCATGTTATACAACCATTTTATAACATGAAAATACCAAAAATCCCAACCACATGAAACCCTAGACTTCTCATATTCTTAACAAAACACCAAACAAATCATGAAATAGGTTCAAGATAGTGTTGTACTTTTGCTTAATCCTTTAATTTCACCAAAAATCTTGTTAAATCTCCTTGATTTTGAGCTTTGAGGAGAATACTATGTGAAAATCGCACCTTCTAGTGTATGTGAAGGTTCTGGAGTGTAAAATACCATTAAAGAGTCAAAATCTCGTTTTTGTACTAATTTGGTCAACAAGTCAACCTAGTTTGACACAGTTGGCAGATTTAGTCCCTCATGCGTATCTTGGTCGTTTCAACTCCGATTCGCACGAAACTTTCCATATTTTTTAATTAATCTATAAGAAGCTTAAGTATAAAATTTCAGCCTCTAATTCGATCTAGAAGTTCATATTCCAATCTAATTTCGATATTTTTCACTTATTTACTACAAGAACATGGGTTCCCCTATATGGCCCTATAGTGCACACTTAGACATTTTTTTTGTGTGCACTTTTATCATTTTCACTTTTCAACTAACATAAATAAGCACAAACCCATAATATACTTTTTTGACTTAGTTAAACATGTTTAACAACATAAATGGACTTTTAGTAAGTTGGATGTTACATAAGTCCATCTATTTGTCAACACAAAATCATTTTGGAAGACAAGGACTTTACTTCTATTTAACCTCAAAGGAGATTGAATCGTGTGATGAAAGAAGTGGTTAAGAAAAAGATTTTGAAATGGATAGATGCTGGCATTATTTACCCCATAGCTAGTAGCTCTTGGGTAAGTCATGTCTAGTGTGTGCTTAAGAAAGGAGGTATGACTGTAATAGAAAATGAGAAGAATGAACTAATCCCAACTAGGATAGTGTCAAGATGGAGAATATGCATGGATTATAGGAAGTCAACAAAGCAACCCATAAAGACCATTTCTCCTTGCCTTTCATAGATCAAGTGTTGAGTGTTCTCATTCATTCTTCTAACTAGATCAATTAGAGGTTTGATAGTCTACAATCATTTTCTGATGTTATGGTTGTGATTTAGAGTTCTGAGTGCTCATAATCACTCTTTTGGCTGGGAATTTTGGATATGATTCTGGTTATTCAGTCTTCTGAAAGTTTGAAGGAAATTGGCTTATCTGTATAGGTTAACTTGCTATTCTTGAAGCTATGTACTTATCGTTGATATTTCTCTCTGGTTCTCAATGTCAAAGGTGTTTGCTTTGGTTCTTCAGGCTGATGTTGTTACCCCAATTTTTGTGAACTTACCAAGATTAAGTTCTTAAGCTGAATGCTTATTCAACTCGTGGTTCTCTGAAAAATTCTTTGTCATAAGACTGTTTACATTGTGTCAAAACTCACAATATTTTCTATCCACAAAGTTGGATGAATTAGTTGCTTGTGAGCCAACAATGATTTTGAGATTATGGACTATGTTGAGTTGTCTATAGTTATAGCTATATTTTATGCAATCAGTGGTGTTGAACTCACATTGAAACTTATCTTAAAGTTGGTATTGAAGAATAAGAGCTTTATTCATAGGGAACTCGAAGATTTCACACATGCCGGACACACCAAAATTTTCTTAAAGAAAGCAGAGGGAGAAGACTTGAAGTTTTCAAGAGATGCTTACTTTATAAACATTGGGGGGAGATTGTTAGGACTAAAATGGTCCTAAGTATTTGAAAG
Organism: Cynara cardunculus var. scolymus; assembly: GCF_001531365.2. Classification (NCBI taxonomy): domain Eukaryota; kingdom Viridiplantae; phylum Streptophyta; class Magnoliopsida; order Asterales; family Asteraceae; genus Cynara; species Cynara cardunculus. The sequence continues at coordinate 4,851,273 of NC_037534.1, read as the reverse complement.
TTTTATAAAGTCATTTACTTTGTATTGTATTGTAATATCATTGTAATTAGACTCAAGGGCAAATGGGTTTATCTTGTAAATGTCACCTATAAATAGGTGACATGGACTTAGAATTAGAGTTGATCATTCTAGTTATTCATTCTATTCCATTCCATAGAGAGATTTTGCACTTTCCTGTTTCATGAAAAAAAGAAATGACCGATTCTTCAAGTTTATGTTCTTCATCCCCATCTCTCAATTTACCTTTTTACGACAACAATATACCTTTAAATTAGTTTTTATCAAGAAATGTATTTTGAAAACTCTTACCCATTATGATTTTAAATCGGTTTCTCCCTCTTGCTTGTCATAATTAAAATATCGTGAAAGACATGTATGACATGCTTACACAACATTAAATATCAATCTACCCTTATTTTTATAGTTTCCTCTTTTTGTCTCTTCTTCTTGTCGGTGCCAAATTGAAGTTATGTTATTATGAGGGGAAGAAGAACGAATAGAAGTCAACAACGAATCCCATGAAAACTCTGATATTTTTATTGCCACATCTTTCACAATTTCTAAATCAAGTCATGTTCTTCTTTGATAAACTTCAAGTTCCGATTGGTTTTCTCCCTATCAAATATCTTTGATATATGGAGTGTAAAGACAATTGTGGCGTTGGTGTGATACACCTAGAGAGTGAAATGAGGAGCAGTGTTAGCTCGAGAATATATAAAAGAATAGAGGAGAAAAAAAATTCATCTGGATATAAACCTCACAATCTATCATCAAAGATGAACAAAATAAATGAGGTATATGCTAAGGCATCATCAAATCACATAGTTGCATGTCCAAGTCCATACTAACTGATCCTTTGATATTCAACCGAATAGAATATGTGTAACAACATTTAACTGCAATTATTGACGATGAGCATTGGCCTTTTGGGTCATGCGCAATAAATGATCACCTCCCAATAAGGAGTCATCAAGAACTTAGATTGAAGTAAAGAAAGCTACTTATGCTAGAATAGAAAGGGGAGGCCGACTATATAAAGCCTGAAATGGAGATATTTTCAGTCCACTGTGATAGCTAGAGATTGGGGCATTTGAATTCCAAATCCACTTCAATCCCATATTTGGTTTGTTCGGGTTTGAAATCCTACAAACGTAGGATTTTGAAATCTTTAGGGTCCGTTTGGTTTGTAGGATTGTTTTTAAGAGATTTGTATTTAGAGGGATTTCGATTGAAATGGATTTGAAATCACTGGTGTGTTTGGTTTGTAAGATTTGAGATGAAATTGGATTCTATTATTTATAAATAATTTATTAAAAAATTATAAAAATAATTAAATTATATTTTTATTAATCGATTATTAACAAAACAAATGTTTGTAACATTTTCTAAAACCTTATTTCATACAATTTTACGAAATCTCAAGCATTCCCTAAGGATTTCAAAGTCCAATGTTTGTAGGATTTCAATTAAATCCAAGGATTTAAAATCCGGACAATCCACCAAACCAAACATAGAATTGGAATGGATTTGAAATTCAAATCCCTCAAATTTATTTTATTCTTGCAAACTAAACAAGACACTAGGTAGTGCTCAAGATTTCACATAATTTTGTAAGATTGTATAAAACAAGGTTCTAAAAAATGTTAAAAACATTTGTTTTGTAATAATCAATTAATACAAATGTAGTTTAATTATTTATAACCTTTTTATAAATTATTTATAATTAATGGAATCCAATTCCATTCCAAATCCTGCAAACCAAACACACAATTATTTCAAATCTATTCCAAATTCAAATACCTAAAAAGCAATCTTGAAAACCAAACAGACTGTTAGGTATTGTTCAATCTGACGTCTGACTTGCTCCGATTGACCGTTGGCTTGCAGTGGTATGTGATGTAACGAGGTCCCACTTAATGCAAAGTGCTTCTGCCAAAACTCGCTCAAGAAATGGGATTACAGTTCAAAACAATTGAATTGGGAAAACTATGAAAGTTTCACCACCATGTTGGCAAACAATTCAGCTGTTTTCCTGGCTGTAAACTTGGCGGGAAAAGGGCCAAAATGGTGCTAACTTGGTCAAAATATCGACCACCACACGATATGCTAGTAAACCCATGTGACGGCAGAGGGCCCCATAATGAACCCATTGTTATTTCATCCCACACCAACTAAGGAATCGACAATGGCTGAAGTAAACTCACTGGAGGTTGTGTGGAGTGTTTGTTTTGCAGGCATCAACCACACATTTTTCGACATCTTTATGCATTTGAGGCCAATAAAATATAACGAGACAAATAAGCATTCGGTTGACCCTGACATGACCGACGAGAGGTTTCACATGAAACACATGAAGCAAAGTAGTTTTCAGAGACGAGTTCAGACTAACAATATAGCAGTGACAAAAACAAATCAACACCACAAAGTAATCAGATTCTAAGGTTCCAACTGCTAATTATTGATAGCGGGTGTCCAGGAGATCACTTGAAGGCCGACTGATTAACGGTAGGCAAAAAACAACATTATCTGTTCTGAAAGTAAGTGTCTTGACAACCACCCTAGAGAATGCCTCTACATCTAAGTTAGAACATCCACGTTCGTACTCAATTCAAAAGTAGCCAAGTAATTTCTGAATATAAACTTGTTGATCCAGTGTATCTAAGACCTATTGAAAGAGTTCCTTAATGCTCTAGTGAGCAGTTCGAATAACAAAGAAACGGCCAAGAAGATATTGTCACCATTTCTAAACAACCTCCAAAATGGATGCAACTCTTTGATGTAAGTGGACATTGCATGCAATTCGGGTCCTGACATTTTACTAAAATAAGCAATGGAGTGATTATTTTGCATCAAAATCCAATTCCCACATTAGATGCACCAGTTTCAATCAAATGATACGCTATTGGATTCACATTATAAGCAATGATGGACGACACTGTTTTTCTGGTCACAATCATAACACAATCCCCTTGCCCTTTACGGGTAGTTTAGCCGGGATCAGGTGCCAAACAAGTGTAGTTTTTTAAGAGGACGAAAGAAAAATGTAAAATGATCAAGAGGCATGACTTAACGGATTTTTTTTAGCGGAGCAAGTGTAAGGGACAACCGACCCTTTTCCGAGAGCTCCGCGGGACCACCTAATGTGAAATATTCGGTTTTTCCTCTTCCGTGCTAGGTCACTGACATATCCTTTTTAGTGGACGGGAGAAAGAAGGTAAGTTACAGAACGGGGCAGTGAAGGCTCGTGATAAAATGAGCACCTAGGAGAAAAAGGCTAAGATCGTAAAAACATAAGCTTGTAATATAGCTACACCTAATTCCGCTTATACACCACATTACGTTGATCATTTACCGGAAGACCGAGATTATCGAGACGCTGCTACTGCGGGCTTTATGCAATCGATCGGACATTACATAATAACCTGCTAAAAGAACTCAATAGATTACCCATTACTCTAATGGGTAAATTGTTTAAAGTACAATGTCCCCAATAAAATATAATCCGAAAGTACATTGTTGTAATAAAAAAATGAAAGTACAATACTATAATAAGAAAATTTATGAAAGTAAGGTTGCTAGAGAAAATGTGTTAGAATTGCCTTGAAGTAGGAAAGGAAACAAACTGCCCCTGGTATTCTTAAAATCCCCTTGCATTGCAAGTCTTTTTCTTAAAATGTTTTTTATGAATATATATAAAAGATTGTCTGGAAATATTAAACCCCTTTGTTTTCGTTCTAAACACAGTCAAGTCTACACAAAAAATTCTCCTGACAGTTACTTGGAAATCGGTACAAATTCAGTATCAGCCTCAAGACTTTGAAGCATCTCTAGCCATCAAGTAAAAAGCACAAACCTTTGTCGGTTTCTCATGGCCAAATAATAGGAAGAAAAATACAATGTACACTTGTACAGTCGTGATGCCAGATGATGACATACCTCCATCAAATCAAGTTCTGGGATTGTTCAGAGTGGAAAACCAAACAAGGCGTTCTCTAGTTGCCAAAGCCCTGCACCATGACAAAAAGGAGAATTTATAACGGGATGATTGTCAATGACCAAAGGCATCAATGCAGCTGCCAAATCCTTGACAAGAATCACATTATATGACAAAGTTCTTAACATGCCTGTAATCTCTTGCATGCTTGATGAATTGAACTCCATATTACTTCTCTATTAGAACTAACATACTGCTATGTACCTGGTGTCTACCAAATAGCTAGTGAAGTTCAATAAAATGCATCCTCTATGGCCAGTGTATCCTAAAGGGATTTGCAATTTGCAGCTAAACTTCACAATATTATAATATAATACTGCCTATATCATACTTTAAATTTGTACCAACATGAGTTACAGGGAGCTGCAAACAGCATGTTAACTTCAGAAAAAGCATGGTAATGCACTTAAGTCCATTGCAACATTTTAGCAGCAGTTCACAAGCAAACATCAGCATGGAGTACCAAGTTGGATGGCAAACCTGCAAGCTATATTGATACATTCTCTGTCTAAAATGCCAACTGGAAGGGCTCTCTGGTCTGCAGCATACTCTGAAACAACTGGTAGTCGAGTTGTTCCATGCGTGTTCATAATCAACTCAGCAGAGTACAGATTCATCTTGGGTGTTACAGTCGGTGGGAACTTACAGAAACCATTCAGAGAACATAGTTCAGATACTATGACTTCCTGAAAGACAAAGTAATCTGTGACCAAAAAGCATCATGAAAACTAAAAGCATAAAGTATATGTTTATGATAAATCTTTGGGACTACAAAGCATCATGAACTTATGAATGAAGTAATCTTCAAGAAGTTCTTCAATGTGGAACTATACACAGCTAGATATATGAGATGTTAGTATTTTTACACTTATATTTTAAGAGGGCGGTTCTGGTGAGGAGGGTATAAATTGTAACAGCCGAGAGAGTGAGGACTTCGGATGAGCAGTTGAGTTTAGACACGGTGGTTTTAGGTATTTCCTAAGACATGACCTCTTATAGGAGTTCTCGGAGACGCAACATTAGGGTAGCATAATAAAGTTGGGGTTTGTGTAGCTCCCCAAGATGGGAGGAAGGGATCTAGAGAGGTAGAAGGTGTGCGTAGGTTAGTGAGTTAGACCCCCTAAATCCAAGGTTTGACTAGGGGCGTCTGGACCTTCTTTCCTTGGTTACATTTTTGTGTATTTGCTTCAGTTTGAATGTTTTCTTTGTTTGTCTGTGATTTTTGGTTGCTTATTTCTAACTCGGTTTTTCAAATCTCAGCACTGCCTTTCTTGTTTTCAAGTTCTTTTTTCGCTCGTTCGTTTTATGTTACTTCTTCGCAATATTTTTCCACACTATGCACAAACCCCAAGACCCCACCTACCTCGTGGTAGGATATATTAGGCTTGTTTGGTTTGGTATACACCTATTTTAAGAGTATTTTTTGATCTTATGCACACTGTCATTATTCACCGGTGACTTTCTGTCTGAACTCCACAGGCTTGGATTGCTCAATCTTCCGATTATATGTACCCCTGCAGTTTGATTCAAGTCAATTATCATGCTTTCGTGTTGAACAAAAATGGTTTCTGTTGGGATATTAGACCACTTAATTTATGCCCAGCTTTCTAGTTGTCAGCTTGAGGGGGTTTTGTTGGCCTTTATGTATTTGCCACAGTTGATTGATTGTGAAGGAGCGTGTAGTTCTATATTCTTAACAGATTTGGTGCAGGTTTTATTGTTTGACAGGATTTAAATTATTTTTTCTCCGTTGGTTGAGATTCTGGTGGAATTGAGATGCATAATGACACAAACAGAAAGATTATTTTGAGAAGAGAAAGTTGCCAGAAGCGACCAACTCTCTCATGGTTTGATCAGATCATAGTGTTTGCACAGTTCAATCCAGATACTGCTGTGATCTTGATACTTGGGTCCAAAACTCATGGTTGAAATGCCTTGTGTTCTTGCTAATGTTCCCCATCCTATGATTTCCTCACCATTTGTCCATAACTATTTTCAGCATGGTGCAATTAAGGCTCATCCAGGCCTGAGAAGTTAGTTATGAAAGAAGAAAGGTTTGTTCTCAAGTAGAATGAGACTTGGCACCTTGATGATCTTCCTCCTAGGAACTATCATGTTGGACGTAAGTGAGCTTATACATTGAAACTGATGACTTTTTAGCTCCTCTTAAGGCAAAGCTGGTGGATAAAGGGTCCTCTCTGACTTAAGACTTATAAGGCGGAAAACAAGGTGAGCTTTAGACCTGTGGTAAAAAAAATGAAATAACACAGGTTCGTGAAGATTAACTTTTTATGGACAGGTGATTTAGTTGTTTCCCCTGGTCATCAACCGAAGCATGGAAGGCACAATTGTCGAACCCACCTTTTCCCAGTTTGTGGGTTTCCCATGATTTTTCAGCAGGTCTCTCTTGTATGCCACTATGCCAGTGCCTTTTCAATGGTCATACCAGAGGTCTTCTCCTCTAGTCAATATCATGCTCATTTCCCCTAAACAAGAGCAACATCTTTTATATCATCAAAAGGTTTTAGATCTGCTTTCAACATAACCTTCCTCCTACTTTCCTCTATTCTTCTTTCAGAAAAGGCCTCACGAAGAGAGAACAGAGCTTGACCTAACCTCATCAAAGCCTTTATTCAATCAACAAAGAAGAGATGCACTCAATCTTTTTTCTCCTTTTTTCTTAATTTTTTGTACATTCCACTCATCACTGTAACATTGATCTATCTCTTGCCACCGATGAACCATTTCGCTATAATAGATAGTAACCTTATGTTCATCTTGTTTAGAATTGCATAACTTACTTTTCAACCCAAATATTTGGGAAGAGTCGAATATGTTGCCTGAATGGGTTGCCAAACATCCTTTGCAGTTGCAGGAAGAGATATAGTTTACCTATGGCTGGTTTTGTGGAGCCGAATCATGAAGCATAGACAAGTGAGCTTCCTGAACTCCATGTTTTTGAATTTGATCTCCTTTTTTGGGTTGTGTAACATCTCTTGCTACATACTCAAATTCACCCCTCCCATTAATTGCCATTCAAGGTAGTTCATGCTATCTCTGGCTATTTCAGCCATGAAAGTTAAGACTGCTATGATAAGGAACAGAAACCAATATCTTTTCATATATTCTTTATCAACACAAATACATGGTTCATAAGACAAAAAAGCTAGCTAGCATGGTATGCCAATCTCCTAACTTATTGAGATCAATATTACAAGGAATATGGCTAAACTACTTTGCTTAATACAATTCTAAGCTTCCTAATATACAGCCTAAATTCATGGTCAAAACTTTCCACAAAGTTGTGATTAATATTCTCATTCTTACTTAACAGCCTAAAATCATAGTCAAAACTTTCCACATAATCAAGTCAATATTTTATAGAATGTACTTTAATTTCAGATGTTACTAGAGTCTTTTCTTTCATCTCTTTGTCTTACTCTGTATGTCAAAATTGTCATTTATTTCTATCTCAATTATATTAGTACACTTTCAGGTATTACTTTTTTCCAGTAGTCAGTTTACCCAAAATTACGTAGTGCGGGTCTTTTAAATTTTAGAAGGAGAAAAATTGTTGAACATTAAGAATAAAATGACAAATATAACATGTGTTAGGTCAAACGTTACACACGCAATACGCACAACCCAAAAACAAGAGAAGAACACAAGAATTTACGTGGTTCACACGATCAGATTGATCGTGCTAGTCCACGGGGGCAACTAGGTTTTTCTTTATTTAGGTGCTACAATGTTTACAAGTACAATGAGATTAATATATATAGACAAACATAATTAGGGTTATCTCCT
>NC_037534.1:4840363-4842111 GCF_001531365.2 Cynara cardunculus var. scolymus | reverse complement strand
TCACCATGTAGGAATGCTGTCTTGACATCTAGTTGTTCTAGATGTAAGCGCTCTGCAGCTACAATACTCAAAACCAATCTGATGGTGGTCATTTTCACCACTAGAGAAAAGATCTCATTGTAAYCAATCCCCTTTTTCTGTTGAAAACCCTTGACCACTAAACGGGCTCTGTACCGTTTAGATCCATCAGGCTCTTCCTTGATTCTGAAAACCCACTTGTTCTGCAACGCCTTTTTATCATGCGGAAGCTTGGTTAAAACCCAAGTTTTGTTCTTGTTCAGAGATCCCAGTTCTTCTTTCATTGCACGCTCCCACTGCAACGAATCCTTCTGCTTAATAGCTTCAGAATAACTTTCTGGTTCACCATTCTCAGTCAAAAGAAGATAATTGACTGATGGATTGTATTTTTCAGGAGGCCTAGAGACTCTGGTGGATCTCCTGACCCAATGTGATTCAACTGGTTGAGGATGTACCGGAGATGATGGTTCTTCTTCATCCTCTGAACTTTCGTTGTTGACAGTGTCTTCTTGAACATCTTCAGACTCATCATTATTCTGAAAATCAGACTCAGTACTCCCACTATCATGAGTATCTTCTGGCCCTCTGATTATGATGTCATCACTTTCAAACTCAACTTGTTCTTTCTGATCTTTTGAGTTTACTGTGCTTCTGTCTTTATTAAGTTCAGCCTCATTGAAAGTTGCATGTTTACTTCTGACTACTTTTCTGCTTTCAAAGTCCCAAAGCCTGTAGCCCATACTATCAGAGCCATATCCAATGAAGGTGTATTTCTTGGCTTTTGCATCCAACTTGTCACCATCTTTCTTCAAGTCATAGGCACTGCATCCGAACACCTTCAAATGCTCATACTTGATTGCTTTACCTTTCCACTCTTCCTCTGAAATCTTGAAGCCCAACGGTACTGATATTCCTCGATTGATAAGATAAGCTGCAGTGTTAACTGCATCAGCCCAGAACGTCTTTGGAAGCCCAACATTAAGCCTCATACTCCTGGCCCTCTCATTCAAAGTTCTGTTCATTCTTTCTGCCACTCCATTYTGCTGAGGAGTGCCTGGAACCGTCTTTATCATCCAAATGCCATGTTCAGCACAATAATCAGTGAACTCTGTGCTAATGTATTCCCCACCGTTATCCGRCTTCAAGCACTTTACTTTTAGGTTAGTTTCCAATTCAACAGCGGTTTTCCATTTCTTAAAAGCGTTGAAGACATCAAACTTATTTTTAAGAAAATAAACCCATACCTTGCGTGTTGAATCATCGATGAAGGTCACATAGTAGTTCGATCCTCCTACGGAAGAAACTGGTGTTGGTCCATAAACATCTGTGTGAACAAGCTCTAGTTTCTAAGCTTTTGGTGTCTGACCCGTCTTCGCAAAGGATACCTTCTTTTTCTTGCCAAGCACACAGGGTTCACAGAATTCAGAATCCACCCTTTTTAAATCTGGGAGCTTGCCTCTGGCAACGAGCATTTTCATTCCCTTTTCACTCATGTGGCCGAGTCGTTGATGCCACAATCTGGATGGTTTCATCCCRCTGGTCACTGCATTCACCTCACTGTCGGGAACATCGACCATGTATAAGGTGCCTTGCTTTTTGCCTTTGGCGATTACAAGGYTTTCTTTGACAACCTTCCATTGCCCTTCACCAAAAGTGACTTTGAATCCCTGGTCATCCAACTGCCCAGTAGAAATCAACATTTTCTTAAGGCTTGGAATGACTCGAACGTC
>NC_037534.1:4817375-4839818 GCF_001531365.2 Cynara cardunculus var. scolymus | reverse complement strand
CTCAAAGGTGAGTTTAGAGGTTCCAACTGAACCACTAATGGCAGTGACAGTTCCTGACCAACTTCCCGGTAACGAGGATAACAAAAGCAAAGCTTGGACTTCATCTTCAAATTTAATATCAACAGATAACAAGCGCGATATAATGGTATTGAAACCATTAATGTGTGAGGTAACAGACATACCTTCTTTCATTTTGGTGTTTACTAACTATCTTATTAGAAAGACTTTGTTAGAAGCAGAAGGTTTCTCATACATGTTTGACAAAGCTTTCATCAATCCACATGCAATAGTCTCCTTCACAATGTTAAAGGCCACATTCTTGGCCAGTGTAAATCTGATAACAGCCAAGGCTTTTCTGTCTAGAGCAACCCATTTATTGTCTTCCATCCCTACGGGTTTTATTCCTGTCAAGGTTTGATCCAAGTCTTTCTGACACAGAAGATCCTCGATTTGCATCWTCCACCAACCAAAATCTTGTCCATCAAACTTCTCAATTCTGGTTTTCCGTCCTCAGCCATTATCCCAGACTTTTAGCAACGGCAGCAGCGATGAGCAGCGGCGGCAAACAGTAACGGCGTCGGCAGCAGACAGCGGCGGCGGATGACAGCGGCGGCGGACAGCAGCGGCGGCGGACAGCAGCGGGCGGTAGACGACGGCTAGAGTTTCAGCGATTGAGTGTAACAGATCAAGAACCTAATGCTCTGATACCAGTTGTTAGGTCAAACGTTACACACGCAATACGCACAACCCAAAAACAAGAGAAGAACACAAGAATTTACGTGGTTCACACGATGGGGGCAACTAGGTTTTTCTTTATTTAGGTGCTACAATGTTTACAAGTACAATGAGATTAATATATATAGACAAACATAATTAGGGTTATCTCCTAATCAAGGAAACTAGGGTAGAGACTAGGGTCGGCTCCTTTTGGGCTAGGGCCGGCTCCTTACTTTATGCCTCCTCCCTTTTGTCTAACTTAGTAGGCCGAAGCCTACATTCCAACAACATGAACTTTCAGCCAGGCTACTTCATTCAAGTCTACGGCTTAGGCAAGACATATAAATCGGGGAGTGTCTTGAGTTCTTTGTTTGGTTGCCTGGTGAACAGACTCAAATGCATAAGTATATACTTTAGGAGATTGGGCAATACATATACATCCACCCACCTATACGTATATAACGAGTATGAAGATATATCTCAGGTATTTTGTTTCTTTCTTTTGAAAAATTCATGACACTCATGTATGCCTCCTAAAGTCAGCAAACACGTCAGGAGGTTTATCAACACAACAATCATAGCACAAGGTTGCTCCTCTGCAAGAGTCGATAATGATGTAGGTCAATGTTGCTCTAGCAAAGTCAATATAGTTTGATGTTAATAGGTTTTCTCTTCTTTTGGCCATCGATCTATTTCCATCTTGTTTAAAGAAATTAATGTACTTCTTAAAAATAATTTTTCCAGTGTCAATTTACCCACAATTACAATTTTTAAGTCTTTGCATATTTCGAAACAAGCTCTAATTACTAAAATGAAGGGTAATATATAAATATAAGCAAATAAGACAGTGGGCATAACACCTGCAACCACCCACCCACGTGTATATAGTGGAGAGAGAGAGAGACCTCAGGTATCTTGTTTCTTTCTTCTGATAATTTGCAAAACTCTTGTATGTCTCCCAGAGTCAGTAAACCTATCAAGAGGTTGTTGTCATCAACTATCATAGCACAAGATTGCTTCTCTTCTAGCATCAGCGCCACTACTTCTGTTAGCATGGTGCTCATTAGCACAGTCACATACCGGCTTCTCATGGCTTGTGAGACAAGAAGCTTTTTCGCGATGTATTCTGTATTACCATCAAAACTATATGACACAGGTGAGAGTTCATCAAGGCTTCCTTCTGGTCCTTCCACTGCATGTGGATCATTAGAAGCACATAGGTTTGAGTCACATAAAAATGTGTCGGGTTGTTGGGTTCGCGGTTCTATCTCTTCAAGTAACTTATAGTCCGCACCATCTGTTCTCTTTATCGATCGAGATGTGATCCAGGAAGACAATCCTACAGCGCCTAGAAGTGGTAACACTATCCGGTAGTCCTGAGTAAGCTCAAATAATAGCAAAACTGCAGTAAGAGGGACCTGACAGACCCCAGCAAGAGTAGCGGCCATGCCAACCTGCACAAGACATTCACTCGTGTAAAAATGAACATTAAAGCAAACATCATCTAATTGGAAAGAGCTTAACAAAATGAAGCTTGTTTAAAGGCATATTAGGTTAGGATCAGTGTTGTTAAAGTCCAAAAGGCGCACCATGGTGCAAAGCCACCCCCAAACCAATGTCCTAGGCAAGGTGCACAATCTACAGAAAAGTTCAAATATATGTATATATATATATATATGGAGGTTCAAACAAGAAAGCCACCCTTCTACAAAAACACGAAAACATGTGATACTATATGTAGGCCATCACATGTGATACTATATGGGAGGAAATCAGGGGTGTATGTGCGACTTGTCCCGCGACCTAGGTAACAACCAAAATCGCTGGGCTTTCTAATGCAGTATCACATGTAGTATTGCCATTCTCGCGTTTCCATAAAAGGGTGGTTTTCTCGTTTGAACCCTTCCCTCCCCCTCTCTCTCTCTCTCTCTCTCTATATATATATATATATATATATATATAGAGAGAGAGAGAGAGGCAAGATTCAATTTGCGAGAAGGCAAGAAGTTTCAAGATCACATGTCATAACAGAGTAAGATCACATGTGATACAACATGTCCAAAAGAACACAGGCGGCTTGGTCAATGCAACCAAGGATCGCTGGAAAGGTAGCCCACTCTAACCACAAGGGTGGTGCCTGATTGGTTTGAGCTTGGCTCCAAAGATCAGAAGTACCAGGAGGTCCCAGGTTCAAATCCAAGGAGAAATAGAAATCCCCTTGTGGCCACGGAGGTTCAAATGCGGTGACTCCGGGATATCTGCAAAGCAGGTGGTCGCCCTGGGATTAGTCAGCTCGCATAGCGGGTTGGATATCCAGGTTAATCAGAAGAAGAAAAAAAGGTAACCGACTCTATGGTCAGTCAATGCAACATCTTTGCATCACATGTGATTATGTGTTTTGTATCACATGTAGATCTTGGAAACTCTCGCCTTCGCGTTTGATCATTCCTCTATTCCATGTATATATATATATATATATATATATGCGTGTGTGGGGCCGGTTCAACTAAGAAGGCTAAACATAGTGAGAAGATAAGGGAAGGTTAAGGGAAGATTCATATGTGAATCATTGAAAAATTGGAAAAAAATCTATTTGAAGATGCATATGTGAACCGACGTTACAAATTATTCATATGGGTTCACATATGCATTTTCAAATGGACTTTTTTCAATGATTCACATATAAATCTTCCCTTCTTACCTTCTCACAATATGTAGTCTTCTTATCTAAACCTCCTACTGCATTCGTATGTGTGTGTACGTATATGTATATATACACATGCATTAATAAATGCATTATAAATCAAAATTCAAATTTCAACTAGTAAATTCAATAGTAAATTAGCCCAAAGATTGTGAAAGTTCTTTGTTTCTTTCATCTCTTATATGAGAAACATCAATATCAAACAAGAAAAGCACCTTGTGGTATCGGGTGTATAAGAAAGTAGCCAAATGACATATCCTTAGTTATGATAGTGACAATCCAGACTTGAGCTCCTAACAAAAATTATTGAATTTCCCTTCTATAATCATACAAGTACTCAATCTTTAATGTCAATTCCCTAGCAGCTAATTATTATACTTCACATAAACATTCCATTAGAAGTATGATGTTCATTCAGAGTACAGAATTCTTTAGCGGTCCCCTGATGCTGTGGCATCTTATACTTGTTCATTTCATGCTCACATGGAAATAACCTATTGATGTTGCAACACAGCAGAGAATTAACCAATAAACAAAAAAAATACCGTCATAAAATCAGATTCTTTTTCTTACAGTAGAGAGAATAAGAAAACATCAAACTAAACAAAGGAGGAAGTACGGAGTACAGAAGACAGGTGGGCTGAATGAGGATCCACAGAAAGCAGAAGGAGCAATCTTGCTAGTTGAAGGTTCGCAAGAGATTGACTTGACTTTGGCATTTCTTGTTTGGTAGATGAACTACTGCCAATACGCTAAAATATGTATAGTTTTTTCCTCTTTACCATAAAGGCTTAATCTTTATACAACTAAAGATCCCAACAAAACATCTTTGGATCCAAGTGGAAATAGACCCAAAATTGAACTGCATCTTTTGAGGTTGTAAATTGGTTTTCTATATGTATTGACATGAGAATGTGTAATCACAAAGCAATTCAATTGCTTAAGATTTAAAGTACATATTGCAGATTAATATTCAGATGCTTTGAAGACACAAATGGACAAGTTTTGTTTCGGTTTGCTTTTGTATAGTCTCAGTGGTAGCATGTATCCTAGTTTTATGTGTACCAGAATGGTGGTTTATCTATATTTTTTTAACTAAGATCCATCAAGATATGCTTTGTTTTAAATAAGATTATGTTTTCAACTAAAAGTGTTTCCACTATGTTTTAATATATTTTCTATATTCATGTGTGAATAGTTACAAGGTTTGTAACACCCGTGTGTCTTGGTAAGGAGGCGAACTTGGGGTGTTACATCAAAGAACCTTATGAGACACCGATTTGTCCTGCCAACCAGCTTCAACTCGCAACAGGATCACGTGTCCTCTGGATGTGGTCACTGTCCAACAACCCTTCCCAGCACTAGTTAAAGTATATCAGAAATTCAGGGAGCAACTTGTCATTGTATGGGATGTAAGGGTCATTATATAAAAGCACCTCAGCTATTCTACCATTCCCCGCACAACCAGGGACTTTGTCCCATTCATAGTAGGTTCAAGGGTGATTTGTCAATATGCTTACGTTCAGAGGTTGGCTCTGATTTGATGATGGTCAGCTAATTTCATATTTTTTTTGTTTAAGCCATTGAGGTGATAAGGTTGTAAAGGAAGAAGTTATGGTAGGGACTTGGGATTGCCATTCTAAGTTATGGACCAAGGGTTGGGACCCTAGACAATGTCAAATCAATATCAGATCAGTCATCATTGAATCATCAGCAACTCCATAATCAACAATAGTAAGGTGTAGCTGCATAGTTTTATCACAATACTTGTTTCCAGTTGAAACACAGATGCATTATGTATCTTTTTATGGCCTATGTAATGTAGACATGTGCTATCTAAAATAATTTATATGAATCTTAAGGGAATGATTGTTAAGTGTCGGTGGTTGTGTGGTATTGACCCAAACAAGTCAGGTTAGAGCTATCTGTTTTACATGAACGAACACTATATCTTGGCTAAGACTCCACTAGCAGGTACAATCTATTTAAAGATTCAAGCTAAATGCAGTATGGTTTTTGCATCTAAAAATACCTTAAATGTCTTGAACCATCAGGCATGTAAAATACAGTGATTAATAGATGATCCATCCAAACAACAAATGGCAACATAATCCAGAAACAGCAAGCACAACTTAGTAGAAATTATATAGCCCTCTTGCATCTACAATTTTCGATTATTATCTTTCTCTTATCATATAGTAACAAAAAATATATACCAGGCCATATGCTTGTGGTGATGCAACCTCTATGCCTGAGAGATGAAAGATTGGATTGAGTTGAGAAATCATAAAACTAATAATTTTTCCATACACCATTCCTGTAGCTGCACCAATAAAAAGTGATGGAGCATAGTAGCCTCCTACTAATCCACATGCACGACAAAAAGACGTTGCTGCTATTTTGATTGCTATTAGCTGCAATAATAGATCAACAGAGAGGCCTTTCACTAATGGTCGAGACTCTAAGAGGGTGTCAACATTCTCGAAACCCCAGTACAGAACTTCAGGATATATCAAGGCTATAAGTCCAATAGTAAAACCACCAACTACAGGGAAAACTGCCTTTGGCATGGCAAAGGTCTTCTGAATCTTGTCAGTTACCACCATCATCAACGATGTGCACCAAGAAAAGCTCAATGAAACCAGGCCACAAAAGATACCCAACAGAAGATACAGTGGAAGTTCTGAAACAAAAAGAAGATTTAGGCAACAATTTTACCTAGTAGAAGCAACTTATACAGCTTATACTTGGTATATTTTTCCTTTATTTCATCTTCTTGAAAGATAGGAAAAACCTCACCCAAAGATGAGTAAACCAAGGGAAAGGAGGGGTTCTGCCACACACCTACAGATGCACCCCCAGTAATTCACCTGGAAACCAACAAATGTTAGGATGGAATTCAAGAATTCTAGGATATCATGAGCGAAGGACCAAACCCAGCTGGGCTTATGCTTGTATTTCTCTATGAGAAATAGTCGTTGTCATCAAATAAGAGCAGCAGCACACAGAACAATAAAAAAATATGGTAACGAATAAGAAAGGTAACAACAATACTACAAACTAGCACAAGCTCACTTATATGGTTTCATCCCGATGAGTAGCATGCAAAGGCATGAACCAGCTCACTTATATGGTTTCATGATTATTACTTTTTAGATAAGTCAACTTGCCGGCAAGTGCATAGTGCTTCCAGGGGAATCAATGTAAAAAGAGGGCACGTTTTCAACAAGTTATATTTTGATTTCAGAATGAGGTTTCTTCTGATGGTTTAGGGAAACAAAAAGCATAAGGTGCTGAAGCTACAGATATTAGTGCAATTCCAAATAAGTTTGTGTGGTTGCTAGAATGCCTTGACTTCGGCGTTCAAGAGGAGGTAGTTTTGGAATAGCTGAAGTTACCTTACTAAGCACCTTTTTGAGAATGGTGAAAGGCAGATGCCAAGGTTGCCTTTCTTGTATTGGATGGTTAAGAGCAGTTGAACTTGCTAGTTTAACTAACATAGTAAGTGATGGGAAGGGTGAGTTGTTTAGCAACATTGACATTACCGAAAATTGCATGGTGTAATTGCATTTAATCGTTAGGATCTCAATTAAGCTGACAGATTTAAAAAAAACCACTCTTTTGAGGGATAACATGCTTGTAGCAGGTATCTAATAGTTAACACATGAAACAAAACTGGAAAAGGAAATATACCACTTGGCGAACGGAAATCATAGTCTGGAACAGTAAAGGCAGGTTCAGATCCAAGACCAATTTCTGACACTACAGAGGCTATCACGGCACTAAGAATGACGGTTGAGGTCGTATTCGTCAGTGATAGATATGACTCAGCAGGTGATGGCCATAAGACCGACTCTACAGCAAAAAAACACCCAGCAACAGCAGCATTGAACCCTGTATATATACAACAAAACCTGTACTGTAAGTAATTAATAATATGAGAACATGGTTGATCACTAGCTTCTCCAAGCAGATAAATAGTGGAGGTCACAACTTTAACCCGAATAATATTGGATTGTTCAACCAAAAAACAGAGCCAAAATAGTAACAATGGTTTCCCACTATTCTTGTCCATTTTTTCCTTCTATTAATTTTTTTCCTGATTAAGAACCACAATGATTGAGGTTCAGGTAACAAATTAACACTTTAGATTCATTGAATTTCACTGAGAGACTGCTTAATCTGGTTCATGTAACTAACTGGGAAGGGGTTGGAGGATGACAAAAAGGCTTTTATTCCAAACCACTTTGGGTAGAATAAATAAGCAATCTTTCAGAAATCAATCAAGTGATAAGCCAAGTAGGCTTTGCAACATAAATAGCATCTAAAATGTTTAGCAAACACCGTTTAAATAATCGAGAACTATGGTGACTAAAAACTCGAGTGTTTGAGGAACAATCTGCTTCCAAGATAAACGAAAGTTCACCTCTCGCTGCCATTGAAAGATTATCTTTTGAATCATCAATGTTGAAAGTAGGTGTAGAGTCAAGGGGTTGACAGCACCTTCATCCAAGTCTTTTTTTCTTTCTTTTTGTTGGATGGACACTCTTCAGAGCATTTCTTAGTTATCAGTCATTTGTCTAGTAGGGAGGACATACTGGAATTAACAGAAAAATTAGTATACCCAAGAGAAGGCAATAGCACACTCTCTCTTCTTCCACCCCTAAAAGAGTATCATGGTAGCACTAACAAATCAGAAAATGAGGAAAATGATGATTTGTCATCAACATAAACCCTTGAATGCATAAGCAAGTAGCAGAGGAGAACATCAACAGAGGCATTTATAGCAGATCAAAAGAAAGCACACCAAAGGACTTGGCCTACAGACCATCTAAGACGGTTCACCTAATTATGATTTCCAATGCATCTCATTCTTAGCCTACTCCCTACTAAGTGGGCCTAAAAGCCTTTGTTTCGTTCTTTGTGTTCATGCATTTTCTTACATAGTTCAGATATTTCTTTGTCTATACAGAGGTATATGTCATTTATATGCTCAATGAAGACATATACCCATCCCTTTTGCTCTACATATTTGACGTCACCAAGAATGTTTGGGTTTGTAATGGTTGTTAGGCATGATGAGTGCCGAGTTTGGTTTTTCGATGTGTAATTGCAATTATTCTAGAAAGGTTCACCAAGTTTGGATTCTGATACCAAGTGAATAATCATATGAAGGTGGGAAAATAAAGTATGTGAATTCTAGAGGAGAACCAGGATTAATAATCGACGGTGAGATGGGTTCCTTATATGGTGATGATTTTGGATCTAGTTTTTGTAGTTGCACCTATTATCCTTCAGTGGAAATGTATCTGAAGTTCATGTGGTTATGATACTCCCGAAGGCTTATCCGAATTTCGATACATTGTGGGTTCCTCAATGCACTAGAGCTTATCACCCACCTGACTGGGGGAGAGTGCAAGTGGCACACAGCAGTCGGTCCTCAGGATTGGAGAATCTTTACTGGGTGCTATCTTATCATTACCTATCCTCTAGATATGAAGATCTCTCATATCAATATCACTACAACTAGAAACACATATTAATCAGTTAATTTCAAAATTGAATGTGAAGCGTATGAAATTCATTTGTAGGTCTTGCAAGAGAACACAGAGTTGTAATTTGGTGAAGGGCATCCATCAGGATCATGACAACTGAAAACCTGAAAGAACTTATTATATGCCCAAAGATTCAATATTACGTATTCTATATAATGCGATGAACGACAATGCATTTATGATTTAACAAAATAGATAACAGAAAAGCATCAACCAGATGAAATTCCAGCAGCTGACCCTGCAGCTCTAAGAGAGAGCTCTCTTTGAGCATCTCTGTCAAACAGGGAACCAACTCCCTTAGCCACTGATGCACCAATCTCAACACTTGGACCTTCAGGGCCGAGAGAATTCCCAGTTCCAAGTGTTACAGCAGCGGCTACCGCCTTCAGTATTGGTTTCAAAACAGCTTTTAAGCTATCTGCTGAATTTTCTTCTTTAGGAGCATCCAAAGCACTTCGAAGCATGTTCAACAAGCTTACGACCAATCCTCCACAAGTCGGTATCAGGATTATATGCTCCCACGTGTTCTCATATGGCAACTCTCTCAACCATGAGGCACCTCGAGATGGAATTCCATCCCAACAAAGATCACGAATTTCTTGCACCTAATCAGCAAAAGAACATAACAAAGGTTTTTACATCCTCACTTACTTTTGCTCATCAACAATGTAAAAGAACATAACAAGGGCGGCATTCACATGTGTCAAAAAAAAATTAAATTGAGTAACTGATCCATTTTTCTTTATGTATTATTTTGTTAAAAAAATCCTTCATGTACATGCCTTAGCCCAACTTCTCAACCCGTTTCACAATTGATCTCTGCATGATAGAGATTTTTTCTTAAATAGTATTATAGCAGTTACACCAACTTATGCAAAACTAAGTTTCGTAAATGTACAAAAGCTTTTGTATGTTATCCAGGTCGTTCCTGAGGCATGCGTGATGCACCTGCCTAGGACCCCACAAAAATAGGGGCCCCAGAAGAAAAGTCTAGTATATAGTAGAAGTCCAACAAAATGAAAAAGAGGCCTACAATTTGTTTTAGTACATATAAATAGCTCAAAAAAATTGTTTATAAAAAGAGCTCACAAAGAATTTAGATAACAGGGCCAGAAAATGTATTAGTTAATTACATTGGAGTTTGTTAATTCAATCACATTGTCAGGACCCTTCATTTTCTGCTATTGCCTGCTTGCTTCTATGAGTTCTCTCTTGGTTACCAGGCTAGCTATTGCAATATGGGAATTCGGATAGATATTAAATCTATATAAAGGTATTTTAGTTTTTTAAGTTTCCTTGTTCCCTAATATTGCATTTGGTACGCGGAACGGGACAATACAAGAACTTGTTGTCCTACGTTTGGCGCAACATTAGACTAGGCCTGGCAGGACAGGACCTGAGTGTGGCAAAAAAAATCCATGTCCCAACAAAACAGGTGAAACAAAAATGAGCAAGATGGGAAAATATGGTGAATTACTAAACTACCCATGTCAAATTAAAACCCTAAAACCTTCCATAGTTCTTTCACCCGACTACCTCACTCTCGTTCAGTCCACTCCTGTCCAGTCTCGTTCAGCGTTGTCCTTTTCCATGTACAAAACACAACCTATGTGTATATTGGGGTTTCAATTATCTATGTTAAGTGACCTAACAACTTCACGTTAATGACAATGATTTAAAAAAATTACATTGGGTGGTTAAGAGTAAAGATTTACTCCATGTATGTTCCGATTGTATGATGAAATCAACCCTCAAGTGAGATCCCTTACTCTTAGAGTTCCTCCATCCCTCTTGATACAGTTAAATGGTTATGGGATAAAATTGATAAATCTATCCCATATCACAATTTCGAAATCATTGATATATCGGTTTTGTGGTGGTCAACTGGCCATAACAAGGAAAATAAAACTTGTACCTTTGTACCTTTTTAGGTGTTCAGGAATGTTCATGCTATAAAGTGGGGATAAACTAATGGCCCAATTTTTAATTGAAAGAATCTTATATGTGAGTTACTTATCTATTAATTTTGTTGATTAATGCTCTTGGAGAGGGCAACGTGAGGGTGTGGTAGTAGGATCTGGAAGGCAGATGGATAGCTATGATGTAATATGTGAGTAAGGTTGGTGATATGATGGTAGAGATGCTATAATGTCACAGAGGGAAGCTGGATTGAAAGGAAATACAGTTTCGGTTTGTGGCCTAAAACTGAATTTGTATACTAGTGAAATTGTGGAACTTCCTTGCTATCTCCAAGAAGTTCATTCAAGAAGTTTATAAGAATACTTCGGCAATGGCTACTGTATCATTTCTACAATACTTCAAAAAGAGGTCAAATTTTCGAAGCAAATACATAGGGGATGAAGTTATCAAGGGCTTTAAAAACATAAAATAAAAACCCTCACTTCCCATCATGGGCTTTTTGTTTCTTGTATGTCTAGAATGTACTTTATGTATAAAAACATATTCTCAAATAGCATGGATAGTTCTTTAACTACATTCATAAACAAAATGGAGTATATCATCAGATTACATGCATAACAAAGTAATTGGAAATATAACAAATATTAAAGATAACGATGATAATTAAATTTTAATTGCACCCCTAAATCATTTGGAAGAAGAGGCAGTTTATTCACTATGTCAACATCTAAGAGCCATAAATAAAGGGGATATGAAGATGAACTATGATTGTCTAGCTAATTACCTTTAATTAGAATAGAAGCAGTTTACTGGTAGCGAGAATAGTTAGCAAATAGGAGTGAGACAAAGTTGGAGAATATGAATTAACTTTAAGGTTATTTGCTCTCCATAAATCCATTTGTAGGGATGGTATCCTATGCTCTCAAACATAGCACAAACTGATTTTTCGGGCATATAGTCTGACATTTAGTAAGGCAGCTGAGGTTTATTTACTTCAAAATCCTTTTTTGACTTTTATAGCGATTCAAACCATGGGCAGGAGAATCCATGATCGAAAAATATGGTGAGGTGTTATATGATTTTCATGCAAAATCAGAAGATTTACAGGGGCGCACCACGTTGTTAAAGAGCACAACACAGACGCCAGTGACGAGACCAACAAAACAAGCAGAGATTATGCCGGTGTTTCCTCCTAAGAGGGCAATCTCTTCCTTCAAAACTTCCGACCCTACTTCTGGCTGTTGTGCCTGTTCATAATCACCGAAGTCTTCCTGACCCTGACGCCATTGATCACCCTCAGTAGCCCGGGCTAGAATTATGTTTTCAGGTTTGCCTGCCCCAAAGACCCAAGAAATAGATAGGGGACGAGGATGGAAACATAAACCATTATACCCATTCTGCTTAAAGCCACCGGCGACGCAAAAAAGTGGGAGTGAGAGTGAAGATAAACCGTGATGGCTATACGATGCTTGAAGAACAAGATGGCGAGCAATTGGAACGTAGGATGAGATGGGAGCGCCAGTAGCACGAGCATAGCCACACTCTCTTACGGCCCTCATAATCCAAAAGGTGCTGCCAAAGGCCTTTCCCCAGGAGGGAAAAATCAATGTTTACTTTGCACTTATTCTTTCTTCTCCCAGATAACAGGTGATCTTGTGTTGCACCTGAAAAACAATCAATAATACAAGCTAACAGAACTCAGATAGGAGCAAAAACACATAAAGAATCTAATGGTTCAGAATAATTCAAACTCAACAGAACTCAATCAAACAGGAACTCAGATCGGGCGAATGATGCATATTCTAACAAGGAGAAATCCACCACGTAACCATTTTTTATATTTCCCCGCTTGAATTTATGTACAATAAAAAAAGAAACAAGTTAATGTGTTCGACTAAGAATGAACAGAACTATTCCACATAGGTGCTCAAGAATATTAGGTATCACTGAACACGATTGCATACAGATGCTAACCGGGAGGATTGGTAAAAGAGAGAAACTATGACAATACCTGGCCTCGTGACCAGAAGCAGCAACGACGACACGAGGAGCAATAGATCAGCAGAGACCAAAAACGACAGGGGCGACAGCAGATTGGTGACACGATCAGGAGACACGATTTTGAGGAGGTTTATTTTTAGAGTTAGTTATATTTTTTCTGCATGTGGTTTCATAGAATATACAAATAAGATCCATAATCCTAAAATTTCATGATTAAGGTTTTTAGGGTCTCATTTTTGCTACGAATCTGGTCCATTACCTTAACTTCGGTAAAAAAAACTCCATTAACCCAGAGGTATTCTAGTTTGAGAGAGAGAAGGTACAACAAAAGCCATTAAAATAATATAAGTTTGTCTCTAAATTTCACACCATATTCTTTGAGAAGGTACAACAAAAATGAAGTGTGATGGTTTATAATAGCCACTGTTTCTTGCAAGCAAAAAGAAGGTACAACAAAATTCATTAGATAATTTATTCCTTACCATAATCTTTGAGAAGGTACAACAAAAGTCATTGAATAATGTAAGATTCTCCCTACATTCATACCATATTCTTATAAAAACATAGAACTTCCTCAGAAAACATAGGGAATTGCTTGCTTTAAACCAGAGGAAATGCCAGCAGCAACTTCAAAGCAAGAAAAGGTGGACGTCTGCTTCAACTTCAAGCCCTTCTAGGGTAGGGATAGGGACCATGGATCTAGTGGTACACAGAAGTCATGGGAAAGAGGATGACAGATTCCCATCTTCTTAACTTCAAATAGATGCCATGACAAGAGGCAGGAGTTTACAAATTCAAGGAAACACTAATAGAGACAGTACATTTAATTGATTTCCAGATTCTGGTTCCAGCTTAATTAATAGAGACAATACATTTAAATATAAGATATATTGTGTTCAAAAAATTAAGAAAGTAAAATCCACAACTTTGAAATAAGATTTTTTTTTCTAGAAAATTGAAGTGGCAACATCTTTTTATTCAAACAAAACCACAAGTTTATCCCTCAAAAAACTACAAGTTAGTATCTATAGGTTAAGTTTGTTGAGTTCGATGAAAACTGATCTTCAATTCCTAAGGGCGGATCACATGTTTAGCACATATTGCATCATTATAAGGGTCACCTCAGCAAACGGTTTCATACATAGAGTTGTTTTTGCAAAGGGTTTCATACATAGAGTTTCACCAATAAAGAAAACAGAGAGTTTCATACATAGAATTCCACCCATATAGAAAACAAACGGTTTCACATATAAAGTTCCACCCATATAAAAACAGAGTTTCATGCATAGAGTTCCCACCATATAGAAAACAAAAAGTTTCATACCTGATGGAGCGCCGGCCGCGACTGCTGGAGGAGGGCAGCACCGGCAGCGACTGCAACACCTACAGCAACTGTTAGAGGAAGGCGAGGAGAGGCGGAGATGGATGGATGGAGAGCGACGATCACGACTGGAGACGGAGATGGAGAGGCAGCGCCGGAGCGTCGGGAGCGAAAGAATGGCGATTTTACCTCCTCGAGAATGGACGAGCGACAGAGGAGAGGCGACGTTTGGATTTCAGCCTCTGAATCGGAATCATTGTTTGGCGGAAAAAAAAAACTCAATGATCTCTGAATTATTTTGTAACTGGTGTACTAATTTCATTTTAAATAATTAGTAAAAAATATATTTCATTTTATATGTATTTAAATGTGGTTTAATAATTCTGATTATTTAATTATCTACATCAAATCATTTAACAACTATCAAATAACTCCTAAAACTGATCAATTGTCCTTGTATTTTGTTTTTCTTTTTCAAATTAACTATAATATGACAATACAAATTTTCCGGTATTATTTTTTATTTTCACGAGGTGGTTGTTGAAAATCGGTTTCATAAATAAATCCAAAGTTAGTTCTGTTTTAGTACGATTAACTCTTCCCCTCCCTATCTAGTGAATCCCCGACCCCATCATCTTCCTTTCCCAGTTGTTTATTAACCTCTCCTTCACTAAAGACATATTCAACATATTCTCTATAATTTCTTTAATAAGTTTGTGTCAATTTATATTCTCAATTAGAGGATGGGAGTAGTTAAATCCCTATAACTTGCTTGCTTTGAATTATGCTCAAACTTGATTTATGTTTGAATATCAATTGAATTTCACTTATGCAATCCTCATTTGAAATATTCTTTAATTTTTGTTTTGAGTTTTGAGAAGGATTCCTTAAATCCTATAGCCTAATTTTGAATTGTTAGTTGTGATTGAGAATTTGTAATTGTTATTGATTCCAGATAAGCGGCCACAATGCATCAAATAACCACCAAGTTTTCTGACTTGCATTATATGGTTGTTTAAACTGACTTAAATGGTTTGGTGTTTGATCATTAACTAGGATTAGTGCTTCTCTAGTTTATAATGTAGTTGAAAGGTCAAATTCTATGTTCATAACTAGAATTGGCTTAATTAATTAGAAATCGATTCACTGAGCTCCTCGTGCTAGTTCAATCCTATGACGAGTGGTGTTTGGCGCGTATCAACACTCACAACTGATATGGAGTCAATTGAGAAAATGTGTTTCTACAGAAGTCTATCATACGTAATTTCATAAAGTGTGAACTCTTTTGGTTCCTGAGGTTTAGTGAAATCTTTAAAAGTGGGATTTGAACTTCGATAATTTTAAAAATCATCCTTGTGGTTTTCATTTTCCTCTAAAAGTGGTCCCCGGTCATTAACTCCGTTAAATAATGATCAATTTAGTCATTTTACTAATTTCTTAAATATTCTTAAAAAATCAATATTGTATTCTATTAATATTGGGTAAACTTTAATTTTAGTCCATCGTTTGAATTATCGTTCCTTTATCACTCCCCCTCTGACAACTTGCAAGGCTGCAACACCACTATGACCGGATTTAGATGATTAAAATAAAATATAAAGTAGATCATCAGAAGAAATATTTAGAGTTCAAAAAAACTCTGGAATTTGGAGGGACCCGTGAGGCAAATAGGGGCTTGTTATGGTAAAGTAACTTGGGATCATTGACGACAACCTTAACATTTGGACCCATCAACCACTACTATCATTTCAGATTGATTCATATTTGTTCGACTACAACCCCATACACTTGAAAAAAGGAAACAAGTTTATGCATATATAAAGGCAAAAGAGGGGGATTAGTGTAAAGAAAAAGAGTTGGACGATGAGAAATGCTGCAAAATGTGTTAATGGTTGTTGGGTATTTGGTTTGTCCCACATAGACCAGATCTCAATTTTTCAAGTGCCTTATATTACCAAGGTCATAACTAGGGTTAAATTGTCTAACTATCTAGTTGGGTCCAGTACATATTAAATATCAAGAGGGCCTTGGGATGTAAGGGAGCAACTTGGCATTATATGGGATGTAAGGGTCGTTATATAAAAGCACCTCAACTATTCTACCATTCCCAACACAACCAGGGACTTTGTCCCATTCACAGTAGGTTCAGGGGTGATTTGTCAATATGCTTACGTTCAGAGGTTGGCTTGCCTTGATTTGATGAGGGTTAACTGATATCATTTTTTTTTTTTGTTTAAGCCATTGAGGTGATGAGGTTGTAAAGGAAGAAGTTATGGTAGGGATTTATGATTGCCATTCCAAGTTATGGACCAAGGGTTGGGACCCTAAACAATGTCAAATCAGTATCAGATCAGTCATCATTGAATCATCAGCAACTCCATAATCAACAATAGTAAGGTGTAGCTACATAGTTTTATCACAATACTTGTTTCCAGTTGAAATACATATGCATTATGTATCTTTTTATGGCCTACATAATGTAGACATGTGCTATCTAAAATAATTTATATGAATCTAAAGGGAAAGATTGCTAAGTGTCGGTGGTTGTGTGGTATTGACCCAAACAAGTCAGCTTGCGGAGTATGTAATGTATTAACATTCAGTAATCTAAACCATTAAATCGATATTCATACCTCGACCTGGAACCTCCATGAACTTGTCATAGCCCATTGGCGGATCCACAACAAAGGGGTAGGGGGCACAGGCTCCCAACAAACCCCAAGAGTAGGTTTATTTTTATTTTTTGTTAACCTAAAATTATTAATAGGCCTATAACAAATAAAAGTTAGAGCCAATTTTAATTCTTGTCATCTCATTTTAGAACTCTTACTTGAATGCGTCATTACTTGATCAATTAAACTTTAATTCTTTAACTTCTAAAGTGTCAACCCGTTAAAATTCATTTTATTTATCTTGTTTTGTTTGCTATAATACTAATGAAAGGGTTCTTTTTATTCTATTAAAGTGGATCTTAAAACCGAAAACCGAATAACCAATTTTGTATTGGTTCGAAAGAGTTATTCGGTTTCAGATTTTTTTTTGACATTCTTGAATGGTTCCCCCAATAATAAAAATTTCTGAATCCGCCACTAAGCTCTTTTCTCTTGAAAGAAATCCTCTTTGATGGATCGAAAGTCGTATTTGGCACTTGTTTTGGAGATAATGAGAGTTATTTATGGGACTTGATTCTCATAGATTAAAGATTTCTTTGTTGATTATTTTATTCCCTTGTGGATTGTTTTACTCTTCTGTGTCCTTATGCATTGAAAAGAAATATTTGTAACGTCCTCATTTTTTTTTGAAACATTATGTAATCTAAAACGAATTTCTAAATAAATACTCCAAAAAGATGGCTAAAATAAAACCGTTTACAACGGAAGTTTTTGAATCAACCAAAAATTTACTTAAGTTCTAACTCATCTCATACCATGTTAAGTTACAAAAGATCGACACATAATTGTCTAGACAAAAGACTAAAAATAAGATGATAATAGGCAACTCTCTAAGCGTGTCCTTTGCCCTTATCCAACATCGAACTACCTGGCACTGAGATGCATACTATAGTCAGCTTATAAAGCTTAGTGAGTTCATGGTTTGCGTGAATAAAATCATCTATTGACATATATATATATATATATATATATATATATGTGTGTGTGTGTGTGTTGGGGGGGGGGGGGCATATATACATGTTTTATAATAAAAGTCACAACTTTTACAAAAATATATTTAAAACACTAAAAATAAGAAATCTCATATAATGTTTAGTCGAGTATGGGTCATTTAGTCACAAACACGCCCTAGGTTGATATGTCAGTCTTAATTGATCACCCACTTTTTCGGGTCGTGTTTTATACTGGTCGTGACTTACTGGTCAAATATTCACCCTTGAATCATAAAACTTTAATATGAAACAACATGCTAGAGTTATTCGAAAACTGATTAAACACGTAGCGTGTAACCATTCACAAAATAACATACATGTAAAATATATCATAATGTATGTAATTGAAATATCATGCATACATACACATCATCAACGATTCATATAATGCAAAAAAAATTGTACTTAGTTATGCATCCCAGTGAAATCTCATGAAGACTCACCTGATAACGTAGGTTGCTTAACTAATGTCGCTGACTGGTAACCTACAATTTATAATAACGAATAGTGAATTAATGATTAATTTATCCCAAAAGCCAACATAAAAGTCAACTTACGGTCAACTACGTCGACTAGGGTCAACCTCGGTCAACTATGCTTAAGAACGCTCCTCATATCAATTAAAATTATAGGAACTGTCAGTTCCGACATAAGGTGTCTCATATAGCTATAGATATTAAAACGACATCATAAATGTGATTACATTATCTATTATATGATAGATAAGTTAATAATTACATATTTCGAGTTGAAAGCATCCTAATAAACTTATAACTCGAGTAACACCTCATATAGTCAATTAATCATTTTATAACTCTAAAATCATCTTTTTTAAAATAAATGTCTAGACAATATATACATATATATATATATATATATATATAACTCAAGAGCTATGCTTTAATCTCATAAAAAATCATCTAATTATTTAAATGATTCATTCTAAATATCTCCAAATAATTACATAATTAAAATAGTAAATTTCAATCGTGACGGTATTTTTATAAAGCAAAATGATCACGTATTGCTCAAAATACACACTTTTTAATATTAGAGGCATTTTGATAATTTTATAAAATCAAATAATAAAATAAAGTTGAAATCTACACATCTAAAATTTTCAAGGAACTTTACGGAGTTAATAAAGTTTTAGAGGTTAAATTATGTTTCCTAAACTCTTGAAGTTATAATAGAAATTTATTAAGGAAAATCAGTTAATTACTAAATATAAATAATTTTTAATCCTAAATAGTGTGAAATAACCTCATATCGGAGTGGTTAAGGCGCCTCTACCAACTAGAGGTCACATGTTTGACTCTTTCTAAACATATATTCATATACATTTTTAATGGATCGGTTTCACAAGTTTATGGGTCGGATCTAGGCCCGACCCGACCCAATAGCAACCCAGAAACACAACAGCCCCATGGCTGTGCGTTTCTTACCGTTTTATGCTCCATTTTGACCCTTTTTTGATTTATTTTCTTCATTCTTTTTGTACTAAAACTTTGGTAATATTTTACCAACATTTTGACATAAAAAACACAATTTTTTGTCAACAAATGAGTTATGTTTTCTTATTTAAAGTTTTAGTTTTCAACTAAACCGAACGAAACTTTAAACCTCAAAATCGAACCATAAAACACGAAATATGGAACGTAAGGCTACTAGGATTCTGTAGAGGACTAAAAAACGAAGTTAACCATATAAAGAACATGAATTTTAGTTTGAATATTTTACCTCTAATCGTCGATAAACGGAGATTTCAGATGGGGACTTTCGAGCGCTCCAATTTCTCTCCCGATTTTCAGCGAAAATTCAAAATGTTTGAACGGAAATTGTAGAGAGGAATGCTGGCTATTTATTCATGTAAACTTTTGGCTTATTGGTTGACTGAACGAGCCAATAGGAGGCCTCAAAAGTCGTCATCGTTTTATCATTTTCAAAAATCAGAATATGACATATTTATAGAACAAGTCATTCTGGTTTGGACCTGTTAATATCTGACTCACCTCTTTAACTATCACAAAGTTACATTTGGCCCCTTGACTTCAATGTTTTTGTCAAAATTACACTTTTCACCCCCATTTTGAGTTTTTTCTTCATTATTAATCCGATTTCAAAATCCTTTTCATTTCTTTATTTATAATATATATATTATAATCCAAAAAGGAAAGAATAATAATAAAAATAAAATTAATTATTTACTCCTCAAATTTTCTTTTTTTGGGTTTTACAATATTCATTTTCAATTTAATTAGTTGTATACCCGCGCAATGCAGCGGGATGTGAAATTTTGTAAAGATGTGAATGGGCATATTGATTACGGATAAACATTTGTATTTGAAAGTATCAGACCCTACACTTTATTGATTTTTCCATATTCAATGGATTTGAGATGAATTGAAACAATCCAATAATCTATTTGATGTCGTATTATGAAACCATCTATCAATCTCAAAAGAAAGCAYGAYGTGACTTATCTTATACTACTGTCCATGTAGATTTCTTCACGAGATAACTATTCATTAGAATGCAATAGAAKAACTSTRATGGAAGCTAAGAAGCCACTGTCAATGAATATTACCCATTGAGGAAGCTTAAAGATGGCAAACAAAATCCGGACAATTGACCAATAAAAGAGAGAAYAAGAAACATACATCATRAAATACGAGGGTTTTGCTARTAATAAGTAGTTAAATAATCCTTCCAATGGTTGATTTATAACAAGGATAACCATGCAAAGATAAAATAGATCTTACCAATTATGTAATTAACAACATAACTCTACTTTATCTCAACAACTTGATYTTYGATATTTAATGTGTTTGTGCATTGTCCTACATTCACAACAATTTGATGTGCAACTTTGAACGCCATAACAAAACAGAGAAAGAGATGACCTCAACTTCTCCAAAGGCACACATCCTAGATCAATATTGCATATTGGACAACATTCAAGTTCTTCATCCAAGAGCTTCTTACAAATACATTTCCTGCAGACTGACAACATCCAAAAGGCAAAAAGTGAAATAACAATTACCCATTTTTTAGAGTTGGAACAGAAATAGAAATTCAATGAAAATGGTTGCAAGTACATTAAAGTAACTTCCTTGTGACCTAGGCATCCATTATTAACTCTTTACCTACGATTGAATGTTCTTATACCCAGGTAGCACATAAGCCTGATGGACTCAACTCTGTTTTTGGCAATGAAAATCACATCATCTTTAATCTTTAATCAAATTACCTTGCTTTATGCAAATCCTAGAAGCCAATTAGAAAATGCAAAACCATCTCCAAGCTATATTGTAATAATACAACATTAACCAACAAAATTTTTTGGGCAAAGGCAATACTAAGTACTAACAAGGGTATACTCGAAAATTAGGGGAATTCACAAAACACTATGTTGATATCTTCTTCTAGCAAACACAAATCGTCATTCCCAAACAACATACAGAAAAAAATTGTGAAATTGTGATCAATAAGACCAATAGAGCAKGAAATCTCACATCAACCAGTTAAAAATMTTTACTTCATTCAGTCTCTAACTAAGGAATGAAAACACAAAAACTAATGGAAACCATTTATTCATAAAAGAGATTTGAGAACTTAATTACCTCATTCGTGGGAGGACTACCATCAACAAATCAAACGATCAAATAGTTTAAACCCCTTTAAGATCAGAAGCAAGGGGTGATAGTTTGAATCAAATTCAATCTCAGGAACATAATATGATGACATAAAATATGTGTATTACGAAATTGTTAGTACAATTTCTAAGATTTACAATAGAAAAAAATGGTATGATTGTAGGTAAAAAGATCAAACTGATTACAAAAAGAAAATGGATATTAGAACTTGCAGAAAGATTAAACCTGGAAAGGGTAAATCCATTGTTCAACTTACCCTGTTGTAATAATACCCAGAAATTAGCTAGTATTTGCATCTGTTGTTAAAAACAGTGCATCTAATCCTATACTTTTTTCCAGTAAGATGATTACCTGGTAAACAATCATCAACAATACCAAAGTGAGGACTATTTCAAAAAAATTATCCATGTATATCATGATCAGAGTCTCTATTCTCAAATATGATTTTCTGTCCAGAGTCTAACACCATAGATCCTGAGCGCTACTATCTTCTTCACTATGATGCATATGGCAAAATTTGAAGTTCTTCATTAAACTTCCATGACCTTCTAGCACTTAAATCACTTAAGCACGGATATAGTATATGCCTAATCACACACATAGTCTATATATCTAGATGGGTTTTATGTAAATGTTGTGTTTTGAATCAGAAATCAGAATTGGAAAAGATTACTGCCCAAGAACAAAACAATCCTAAAACACAAAAGCAATGTGTTAGTATGAAATCAAAAAACTAAGACAAAAGCAATGTGTTAGTATGAAATCAAAAAACTAAGACAAAAGCAATGTGTTAGTATGAAATCAAAAAACTAAGACAAAAGCTGTGTGTTCGTATGAAATCAAAAACTAACACAAAAGCTGTGTGTTCGTATGAAATCAAAAAACTAACACAAAAGCTGTGTGTT